>NW_010973325.1:1247638-1362328 GCF_000737465.1 Haliaeetus leucocephalus
AAAAGAGGGGGTGGTGGGGGGCAAATTTTTAAAAAAAAAAAAAAAAAAAAAAAAAAAAAAAAAAAAAGTCTTGCAGTGAAACTAACATTTGTTTGAAAAAAAATCTAACAAAACAACAGCCACAAAAAAACAGCAACAACAAAATGTGACCACTGTTTACACTTAGCTCTATCAGAACTCTCCATGTCACAACCAAGGGTTGCAAAGAACTTTGACAATGCGTGAATGCAAAGACTCTGTGTGTGTCTGTCCATATAGAGAGCAAGAGAAGCAGCTACATGGGAATAAAGCAGTAAGGTCTGTATTAAAATATGCACACACCAGAATACAGTAATTTCATTTTGAACTGTGTAATTCATTGTAAGTACAAATCTGTACACAGATACATTTTACTTCAATTCAAATCAATCATTACCCAAAAGCTGTCAAAAATCAGCATCAATAGCTCAGCTCCGGTGCATTTAGCTGTAACATTTGAAGAGGTTTCTACTACCCCTGCCCCTCTCATCTTTTAGTTTCTACCCCCACAACAGAATGTGAAGAAAGAAATACTGCCTAAGTTTGAATCCCCAAATTCACAATTTAATTGTTAATGAAGTTGGTGAGAATTTGAACTTTTGTGCTAGTTTGTAAGCTTAAAGGATTTAGGCAAAATTCGTATATCTATAATTGCATCCAATATATGAAAGGATAACAAAATTAAGTGACAGGTGTCACTAATTAAAATGTCATTCCAAAGATGAAATATAACTTCCAACATCAAGCATCAAAAAGCAAAAGGTGAAATTCATCCATTACATAAGTATCAGCTGTTGTCCTGGACTCCCAGAAGACAGACAACTTTCCTGGAAATCTAGGAAACCTACAAAACCTAACTTATCTCATAATTAAGCAGAACCAGTGATCTTTTTTGACATCTGCTCTATCACACATCTCATAACCTAAGTCTGTAACTTAGGCTACTGGGCAACTGTGAAAAAGTTGAAAAAAACATGTAAAGACTGTTCTGACAGGGAAAAATATAATACCCTAACACCTTTCTGTGTTGTGTGGCAACTATCATAATCTCAACACCTTTCTGTGTTGTGTAGCTACTATCATAATCTCCATTTATCAACGAAAAATGTTCCTCCTTGAAGATGCAGTGATAGTTTTGTTTCTGCTGCAGTATGTGATATAACTTGAAAGCAGAAGGAGAAAGGCAGGCCTTCTTTGGGGTTCAAAGAAGTCATATTTTGACAGCAGTCCATATTTTGGCCAACAAACCAAGAAACAAGTCATTCAATAAATGAAGTGCCAGATGTTTGAAATCAACCTTACCTTAACTATTCGCCCAAAATATTTTTTATAGTGAGTTTACGAAGAGTGATTCAGAACTTAATTACAATAGAGAAGGGAGAAAGAAATGTGAATAACAAGATATATTGGGACTTGGGTTTTTTTAATTTGTCTTTGTTTAGCTGTTACATACAGACATTATGCTACTGAAATTTAAATTTTTAACATCTACTGCTAGATTCAACAGAAATCACTCATGTTGTTCTTTCTTGTCCACGTGACTCTCTTTCCAAGGCAAATCGTAACATAAGATGAATCTGGTCTTATTTCCACCCATATTTATTTTCTCTCTACTCTGTGTAATTTTTGGTAGCTTTTAACTGCTGTCATTTAAAAGCTGAACAAAGGGTAGGCAAAGTCATAGGAAATGTAAATTGCTATTATCCATAAATGTAGTTTTTATAAAGATGTTTAAGTTATTTTTGGTTTTGATATGATTAAGGACAAAGCTTTACTTTTGGATGAAATATATGACATGCAAAAACCTTTAACCTTTCTTTAATGAAAAAAAAGGTATTCTAATATTTTTATGAGTTTGGAAAAAGGCAAGAGAACAGTACGTATCCAGATGTCTAATACTAATACAGCTGCAGTAAACTGAAAATTATGTATAGGAGCAGACCAAGTTGGGGCCTCCAAAAAAAAAAAAAAAAAAAAAGGCAATTTCAGAGATTTAAGTTTTTCTGTGGTTTTTTTTTTTAACTTTCTCATATCAGCCCCATGTGATGAAAGGAGTACCACCTGCAGTTATAACTAGAATATGCCATTTTTTCAGGAAGAACCTGTTTGCAAGTGAATAATAATGCTTCATTCAACAACTACAGTAGAACTCTACTTTCAAAACTGTGTCCTGCTTGACTGCATTGTGCTGATAGCCTTGTTACACTCCAGCTGGGTTTAACAGGGGGCATGTACAGGAACAGTTATTCTTCCATGGAAACAAGTTGATTCAAGTACAGAATGTACTAACACCATAATCAAAGCTGTTCATCTGAAAGTGAGTTAGACACATCAACCATAAGCCAAAAGAAGCACATAATAGGATAAAAACCAACAACAGACAAAGCATTATGCAGAATATTGAAGTGTGTCTGGTGTCCCTGGGCTTAGTCTTATCATATTCAAACTTGAACTTCAGCCAAGAATACCAGCATACATGAACTTCACTATGTGGTGGGTTGACCCCGGCTGGATGTCAGGTGCCTGCCAAAGCTGCTCTATCAATCCCGCCTCAGCTGGACAGGGGAGAGAAAATATAATGAAAAGCTTGTGGGTTGAGATAAGGACAGGGAGACATCACTCACCAGTTACCATCACAGGCAAAACAGACTCATCATGGGGAAATTAATTTAATTTATTACCAATCAAAATCAAAGTAGGGTAATGAGAAATAAACCCAAATCTTAAAAC
Source organism: Haliaeetus leucocephalus (assembly GCF_000737465.1). Classification (NCBI taxonomy): domain Eukaryota; kingdom Metazoa; phylum Chordata; class Aves; order Accipitriformes; family Accipitridae; genus Haliaeetus; species Haliaeetus leucocephalus. The sequence goes on from NW_010973325.1 coordinate 1,250,387, forward strand.
ACCTTCCCCCTCATCTCTCCCTTCTCCTAGGCTTAACTTCACTCCCGGTTCTCTCCCCCTCCTCCCCTCAGCGGCGCAGGGGGACGGGGAATGGGGGTTGGGGTCAGCTCCCCACACCTTGTCTCTGCCGCTCCTTCCTCCTCAGGGGGAGGAGGACTCCGCACTCGTCCCCTGCTCCACCAGGAGGTCCCTCCCATGGGAGACAGTCCTCCACCAACTTCTCCAAGGTGAGTCCCTCCCACGGGCTGCAGTCCTTCAGGCACAGACTGCTCCAGCATGGGTTCCCCCATGGGGTCACAAGTCCTACCAACAAACCTGCTCCAGCATGGGCTCCTCTCTCCACGGGGCCTCAGGTCCTGCCAGGAGCCTGCTCCAGCACAGGCTTCTCATGGGGTCACAGCCTCATTCAGGCATCCCCTTGCTCCAGCATGGGGTCCTCCCTGGGCTGCACGTGGAGATCTGCTCTACCATGGACCTCCACAGGCTGGAGGGGGACAACCTGCCTCACCTTGGCCAGCAGCAGGTCCATCCTGGAGCCAGCTGGCATTGGCTCTGTCGGACATAGAGGAAGCTTCTGGCAGCTTCTCACAGAAGCCACCCCTGTAGCCCCCTGCTACCATAACCTTGCCATGCAAGCTCAATACACATTAAGAAACAGTTCAGGCACTAAAAAAACTCCAACAACAAAAATTAAAAAAAAAAAAAAATTCTATTTAGGACAATTTTTTTTTCCCAAACAGTCTCCCACCATTATTATTAAATAGATTTGTTTATATTAAAAATTACATTTCTCTCCTTTTGCATTGTCATCTGATTTTAGAAACCAACAGCAAAAGTTCTAGAAAGATCAGCATGAGTGGTCAAGAGAGCTAGTCAGTAAAAAATGATAACGTGCAAATCACCTATCACAGAAATATTTTTTTAAAAAAGAATGATTAAAAACCCCACACCCATCAAGTAAACTCACATTTTAACTACTTACTTATATTTGCAAAGGGAATTGAACTACTAGATCAGCCTGAAGAGTAACAGAATTATTATTACCTGTTGCATCAACACTACCACACCGTACCTGCCTGGCTTCAAGCACGCCATCAGGGTGATGTTAATTTAAAGGCCTGCTGTTAAATATCTTTTGTATAGAGGACAGGATCTACCTTCACAAGAATATCTGTTCAAATCCAGAATCTACTAGCCCTAGAATTTGCACTCTTTCTGCTGAAATTAGGAGCTCGCAGCTAAAATGCATTAATTAATAAGACATCGGTGACATGTTTGGTCAGACTGCACCAGAACAAAACATTTTTTGCATCTGTTACCCTTTCATCTGCAGGTGAAAAAGTAATGGATATCTTCTCCATCAAATTTACTCTCTACTTGAGTTACAGTGCTGCCAGATTTTGATGCATTGGGACTTTAGATGAAGAAAGAAAGGAAAAAAAAAAAAAAAAAAATTATTGACCCTAAAGAAACAGAACAAAATCTCAGGGCCTTCACCCCACTCCAAACTCTTGCAAGTCCATAAAACTTCTTCAGTTTTTCCTGATGGCCAATACTACTAGTTGGTTTCCAGGAAGTTTTCCACTAGGCATTACTTACTTTACACCCACTGACAACAGACATATTCCTTTAAAAGATTCAACAATATTACTCTGGAGTGACTAGCATGCTACTTGTCTACTTCACAGTAGAACATATATTTCTGAATCCTTAAACAAGTAGACTCCTTAGGGCAAGAATCTGCAGCAGTGTCTAGTTAAGCTATCAGTGCTCTTTGGCTGATCCCTATATGTTGTTCGTTCTTTCCTCACAAAACAAGAGAAGTAAGAGCATCTAAAGGGCTTATATGCTTTAGTAAATAACACCCCACCCAATCAGCTAGGCAATGGCTCTATGCAAGTAATTTCTGAGGGTCAGGGATTGGGGTATGTGTAGCACGTGACATCACACAAGGTGATGCATGGAGTTGCGTGCTGGTGCAAGATGGGGCAACCCATTACCAGTTTAAGACAGTAGGGTCAGGCCTAGGAGATGGTGTGGGATTTGGACTATAACTCATTTCACTATCATAAGTTATGTGATAGCAGAGTGTAGGGATTGTGGATACTGGAGACACTGCTCTGTCTATTGATGCCCCAACCTGGCAAAGAGTCAGGTATTGCTGTTTCCTAAGTGTCAGTGATGTCTGCTGCTAGTAATATTACCCAAGTATAGAAAGTGTTACCCAACCCACCACTGATAGCTGAACATAAGTATCTGTTCAAGAGGAAATGTCAAATCAGCTTTTTGTACTGGTTGTTCCAGCAACCAGTTAGACATTGTGTAGATTTTAATTGTAACAGTTTTCCATTCTCCACATTTCATTGTTCTTTGTGGTTATAAATTCAAAATATACAGGAACCTTAATAAAGCAAACCAAGTTTATTTTTTTTCATTAGCTTCTCCAACACTTTGTAACTTACAAAATAGGGATCTGAATTTCAGGATATTTCCATGTTCATTGAGCTGCAATATTTCAAGACCGTGGTTTTATTACTTTACTTCTATAAATGATTGCCTAATACCCAAAGAGGCCATAGAAAAAGTACACAAGCTGATACAGATAGTGGTAGTCTACAAACACTTTTCTTTTACTGCCTTAAAAACAGATAGTAAATGGATTTACCTATACTAATATTCTGAGACCAGCCTCTGTGGACAAAATTAACTGTGCATAGTCTTGGTACTATTTCACCTACTCACTTTTGTGCTCTGAAACTAAACGTTTTTCAGCTCTCACTTTTACATAAATAAATGGTCAATCTATCTAGTTAATCTTGAACACATTCATTTACTGTTTTGATCTTTATGATACTTCACTGTATATCACAGAAATATGTATGTCCTGTCTAGCAAACAATATTCTTGATTTTGCTCTCCGGCCCCATTTTGATGTTAATACTAATATGTAGCCCCCACATTGACCTTGTACATAGTAATCAGGAACAAATTCTTATAATAACAAATATTCATCAAACCTGATACTTTCTTATTCAGACTGAAAACTTCCTGAATGCAGATGACTGAGGACAGTAGTGAAAAATTAATATATAGAACCTGGAAACTAAAATATTAATTGATCAGAGTGGAGGGAGGGGACCTTGAATATCTAAGCAACTTGGTGAAGGTAAAGTAAGGGGAAGAGGAAGGAACATAACAATAGCAACTGGAGTTTTAATTATCAGATGTCAAAGGACATTTGAAAGTGGAAAGGAAAGGAATCCCTAAGAACAAAGTTGTATTTCAAAGTCTTGCGTATCTGCGGGTAGCAAGCAGTGAAACAGAGTCTTGTGGGATAGGAAATGTGGTCAAGATGTTCTGGAGGATCAGAGATATTTTATGGGAGACAGAAGAGGAAAGAGATTGTCACCAAACTGGAGGGACAATGAAAACTGTGTCATGAGGTCCTGCTTCCATTAAGAGACAATAAAGTCTGCATCTCTTGCATCTTATTTTATCACAGTAATAAAGCTTGAACAGACATACCCTCTCCCACTATTTGGAAGGTAGGAAAGTTAAGAAATGAATAGGTAGCTACACTCCTCATCTGAGACTCAGTCCTTGAGGTTTTTGATACCCAGTAACTTCTCTCACACTCTGATATAATGCACATAATACCATGGTATGAGTTCATCTCTTCAGATAAGCTGTAGTAGCTATTGGTCACGTAAGTCCTTGTAACCTTTTTCTCTCTTTCTGTTTGGATACTTACAGTACATAGACCCACCAAATCACACAAATTCATTTTCCTTTAGTTTCTAAAGTACCATATAAAGTCTTGCATAGTACATTAGACAGAAAATTTTAACATAATGTACGTGGAAGGTCAGAGTGTAGAGAAATGACTAGCTTTATCAAACTAGTTAATACAGAAGGTATTGTTTGTTTTAGAGGAAAAGAAAAGCATAGAAATATTTGAATCCCTGTTATAAATTTTCATCAGGTTATGAAATCTTTTATTATGCCTAGAGATTTCCCAGCAATCTGAAATGAAATGGCCTACCTCTGAGGTGCTATTAGGATAAGAATAACTTACAGAATAAGCTTTTCAAGACACGTAGAATCAATCATTTTTACTATTATAAGCAAGACAAATTCCCATTAGAAACTATGCTACACTTACAGGCATCTATTTTAAATTTTTATATACTTGGTGTGCCCAACATAGCAGCACTGTGTCTCAAATTACTTTTGTAAATCTAATTGATTTAATAAATTCACACTTAAATTACTATTCAATTACTTACTCTTCTCTTCAGCAATTTTACAATCTTGAGCATATAGCAGAACGAGAATATAATTAAAGGGCTTATTCATTAAAGAACTACTTCTCTGCTGGTAGGTCACCTGGGTTTTTCTGAAGATATTTAAGCTACACCACTTCTCTGTAAAAAGGGTATAATGGAAAACTGGAAAAATACAAATATTTGGTAATACACAAGAGACATGCCTCACCATGCAGTGAGTATAAAGAATTTTTATTTATGTCATATGAACATATATATTCATTACAGATTCATTCATAATGTTTATTAAGTGTATATCTGTGGCTGACTAGGTCTATATACATTTTTCCAACTTTTTTTTTTTAATAGTTTATAGTTTGAGGGCAACAGCTTTCATATAATTACATATATGAATGACATATAGCTAAAATCAAGCAGTAAAGTTCTCCATGTATGCACATAGAAATGAAAGGTAAAGCTACTCACAGCCATTTATGTGTCACACGGGTGAATTGCTTAAAAACCAAACCAACCAGTGGGCCAGTCACGTGGCAGAGATCACAACACAATGAAGAAGTATTAGTATGCCGGTACGTAGAGGTACTGTATATTAGTATTTTAAGTTTCTCTGGTACTATGGACACAGTACCTAGGGGCCCTATAAGCAATAATTTTTATTCATACCAAACTAACAAAGTAGGAAAGTATCATCCATTTTGACTGATGAGAAATCTGAAGCAGGGAACCACTACCTGTCTTCTTCAAGCCTGTACAAAACTGATCATACAGCACAGATCAATTAATCATTAGGACAGTGCTTTGATCAAGACCACCACATCCTTTCTTCTTCTTTTTTTTTTTTATCAAGAAACTTGTTTCAGCTTGAAGCTGCAATAAATCTTACTAAAGTGAGCTGTTACTCCTCCAAGCACAGCCAGATTGTCATCTCCCAAAAGCAAAAAGTCTGCTTGCTCTGCAATTCCAACTTCCTGCTTATCATTGCTTAGACTGGTTTCTCTGCTACCTAGAGTAAATGTGGAGAGGGAAACACTAGCACTACTTCTGCCTGTGGGCTAAGCAAACTGTTCCAAAGAACAGCTTGACTCTGCTAGTAGGTGGTGGATAAGCTAATTCAGCTTTTCCTCCCTTTACACTTTGCAAGAAAGCTTGTATATTACATGTTCTGCTCTTACAGATGTTCATACACAGATAAAGACTTGATAATGCTTTCTACATTTGACTTTCTATATTTTATTTTAATGGAGTATTTATGGTGCTTAAAGATTTTAGTTAAATGCAGAAAAAGAAAAACAAAACAACCTTACATATGGAATATGACTTTTTCTCCTACTACATGAAAGTAACACTCTTATTGATTTCCATATGTCCTGAATTAGAGTATTCGCTCTCTTAAATATGATCAATCCAAAGGAAAATCAACTCCAAAATTTGAATTCTACAAATTTACTACAATTGTATTCTTTGCAATTTTAATAGTGAAATAGACACTATTATCAAAATATTTTGTTAGAGCTCTCTGAAGACATTTCATTCTCTAAGCTACCATATATTAATTCTCTAATTAGTATATATCCTGATTTGTTTAAGCTAACATTCCCTCAAAATAAAAATTAAAGCAAATTTAACTTTTGCCTAAATAAACCTGCTTAGGAGTATTAAGAGCTTTTTTGGTTTTGAATCACTTCAAACTGTACAGACACTTATAAGATTTTAGATTGGATTTTAGACCAGTAACAGATTTAATGTTACAGTTTTTAGGCTAGGACTTTGACCAGAATTGTGTGTTTGAATCATACCTGACTTCTGCACAAAGCTTTTATACCACAAATCTTCTTTGGAAAGTGATGGGTTCAGGGGTTTCATATGTTACTATGAGGGAAAGGTTTATTTTCTTCAATGTTATCAGTTACCTTGACATTTTGATGTACCAGCATTTTTTTTCCAGTCCAAACAAGTTAAACTTTGGTATGATCTTATCTGACTGTTAGATAAATCTTACAAAAGGATTACTGAGGCTATGAGGAATGATGCCTCTGTTCTACAGAATTTTAACTGGATTGTACCCATGCATCACCTGTATGCATCCGAAGAGCAAAATGAAATCTGGACTACCTGCACATGGGATACTAATCTATTAGCATTTTCTTTTTTTTCTGGAAGTCATTGTGCTTGATAGTTACTATAATAATACAATCACTATACAATCATATATTTTCTAATATAATATCTAAGCACCGCAGAGAAAAATGTAGAAATATGCTGGCACTCTTGCATGGAATCTTTCTTACAGAAAACAATTCCAAAAGCTTTGTATTACAATTCCATGTGTTATATCTTTTTTGACTTATCTAAGAAAGATGATTTTCCTATCCAGAATAGAACATGAAGTCACCTGCATATACAACATATGTACTTTTTGCACCTTTGTCCCCACAACCCTTTATAAAACAGAAAATGAGTACGTCAAAATGTTGAGGAAGATCTCAAAAAAATGTTCTTAAAACATCAGCATCTTCTTCATCTCTGACATCCTTCATCCTCTTTTTCTACCTTCATGAACAAAAAATGATTTAACTATTATGAAGATGACAAAATGCTGGTTTGAATAAGGTGAAAATGGAGGGAATTATAAAACCCTAAAAGAGTGACTTGCATTTTTTTCTTCTTAAAACAGGGAACTGAAAGCTTATGTACAGAAGAGGAATGTGGTTCCTTATCAGAAAGAGTCATTTAGCTAGGACTCAAACTGCTAAGTCATTTTAGGTCAAAGCAAAACATTTTAATCATCACTCAACAAATTGATTAGCAGCCAGCAGTGACTGAGAAACTCAGTGATCTTTTTGCCTGAAACACCATTTAGTAATTGGACTCCCTCTCATTTTACAAATCTCATCAATCATGAGAACCATGACGAAATCTCATTTTCATTTCTTCTCACAAAAACAGTATTACACAATTATATCCCATTGAGCTTCTGCCAAGTAAACCTGACCACATGCAAACATACACGCACTAGTAGAAAAAGTGAGATATAAGCATTAATACTTCCATAGCCAGAGCCTGAATACCCAACAATCCACATCTACTTCAAGCATTCCCTTTCTTACCCCTGTTTATCGCATTGAAAAGAACAGAAAACCAAACGCAAGAAAAAGTGCCCACTGTTACTTTTCAGATATATCAAGCACAAACACAGCCCTTCTGAAGTTAATGATTGCTGCTGCAGTCTGCAGTTTTGTCAGCAACATCTCATACTTGATTGTTTCCATGGTAACCAACAAAATAAAGGAACTGTTGATATTCTGCTATCTGTTGTCAACAGAATCTTAGTGCATTACATTTATTTCTTTATTCTACCCACATCTAAAACCTAATTGACTGAGGATAAAAAGAACTTTTGGCATCATAAGAGCTGTTTCCTGCAGCTGACTCCTCAAATAGTCTTCACCCAAGAACAGGCAATGAAGAACAAAGCACTACTGAATATTGTATTGCAACCAAACATTTCTTTCTTTGTACAAGCATTAAGAGGTGTTTGGAGCAAGGGGCTCACATCTTCCCCCTCAACCACGATGCTTAGAGCAAAATAAATGCTACAGATGTAATCCACTTAGGCAGAGCACCTTCAGTTCCACAAACTGTCATACAGTAAACCAAACTATGACGGATTTTACATTTCATCCCCTACAGTCCCTCCCTTTCAAATGCACAGAAAACTGCTCTATATAAATAAAATATTTATGATTAATTGGAAACTTTATCATGAAAAAAATGAAGATAAAAAACTAGGTTGTGTTAATCAAGGTCCAAAGTGATGGTTATACTAATTGTTTTTACACAGCTATTTTAGAGACCGAACAGGTTTCCATAAATAGTAGAATTAGTCCGCTGCCCTATGTGTCATTTGCTCTTTAACTTCTCTTATCTTCTGTAGGACACATACTAGATAACAAACAGTATGTACTGTGACTAATCCACAATTTATGTGCAATGCTGACTGGCTGGTCAGCTGTTGCCACAGATAACAAATACCAGTCAAATTTTGTCTGTTTTCTTTACCCACTCCCACTGAAGAGAAGGAAATAAAACTAATTTGAGTCTTTTTTCCTCTCGCAGGCACGGTGATTTTCACAAAGCCTGTAGGAACCCAGTTATGGGGAAGCATTTATCATTTGATTTAATCATTTGACTGTTATTGACTAACAGGTTCAAAAGTTATTGCAAGGAAAATGTAGATACATCTAGCCTTACTGTCATTACTTGGCAAAGCAAACTAAAAAAGAAAGAAAATACTACAGTGATAAATGAATGTGCAGTGAATAAATTAAAAATCTCAGCAGATTGTTCAGGTAATGCAAATGTACCAGGGTCTAGGGAGACGTTTATATACCTAGGATAGACAAATGGTGGTGGTGAAATGATAGAGCAGCACAAAACCTTTCATCTTCTTGCAGGATGGCCATGTTAACTAATCAGCAGTAGCCCTGCTGCTACTTAGTAATAGCCAAAAAGCTTGTTTCTGACCAAACTGGCTGAGCCACTTCTTAGTGGGGCAGTATTCTTCAGGCTCTCACAACTCTAACAATGTTATCTTTCACTTTTCCAATCTGTTCAACAGTTTGTTGTAGGACTGCTCTGGATGACCTGAAAATGTCTGAAAAGTCTCTGAATTGCACCCACGTTAAATACCATGGGAAGATGATGTCACTATCCTCTCTACATTTTTTCTTAAATTATTGTTAAATACAAGTTGACATTCTCTGCCTGTTCTTTGATTTTAGTAGTTGTACTTAGGTATAGAATATTTTTCAATATAAACGATATATCCTTAATGTTCACAGAAGATTAATTTCCATCTTTTATGTTTTACAGTTTATATGAAAAAAATAAAGAGTTTAGAATGTGGATAAATTTTAAGAGTTCATTTACCAATGCTAATCCAAAGGCTTGCTTAATATTTCAGCTTCATTTCCTCTTGTTTAAATTGCAATCTTTGCCAGTTTATCAAAGTTTTTATATTCTCAACATGGTCAATATGCAGAATCCCAATGAATTCAGTATATTTCTTATAAGTTAAACCCCACAGATTTGCAGCTTTATTAATATTTCAATTATTTTTATAACTCACTCTATGTATTTAAAGGTTGTTTTTAAATCAAAGTAATGAAAATAAGGAGACATCTTTACAAATACAATTCAGTTGAGAATCAAGATTTAAAAAAAAATAATGCCTCTGCTTAGGAGAATGATCAGTGGAGGCTAGCTAAGAAAAACTTAGGTGAAAAAAAAAAAAAAAGTAATTTCAGAACCTATCCTACTCAGTTAGTGCTGGACTCCCTGCTAATTCCTGTTATAAGATTATTCAGGGAGACTTTGATTACTTAAGACAAAAAAAAATCATTGCAGATATAGAAACTCTAAATCTAAGACTCCTCTGTTGAAATACACTATGCCGAAATTTAACTGAATGTAGAAGTCTTCCTGATGATAACCCAATATGATTAAACTTCTTAACATGAAAATTCTTCTTTTCCTGATTTCTTCCTTATTTACTTTGGTAGAACATAAAGATATACATATATATGGCAGTTACTCACACCAAAAGATCCTCTGTTCTTTTATCCTATTAGTCTCTGATTTCTTATAGCAGCACTCAGAAAAGAATCACAGAGATTAAAAAATTTCCCCGTCATAAAAGGGACTGTAGCAGTGGCTACAATTACCTACACAACCATAAGTTGAATGCTTCAAAAATCACTACCTTGCAGAGACCTGCTGGGTTTATTGCAGTTGCTTACAGTATAGTATATCAACACTAAAACAAGCCACGACTCTTCTTTTCACTTTCATTCCTATTGCATTCATTGTCATCTCTTCTATGCAATTTCTTACCTTTGAATGGTTTCTCAGCTACAGTTGCTGGACTGTGTAAATGTAAATGAAAACTAGTGCCCCTAAACACAGAGGATGAAACAATCTCAAAGCTAAGCTTTATTGGTGTGGCTATTGTTTTAAATCCTTATTCAGATACTGTATCTTGGAGCTACTGTAGATACCGGAAACATTGCAAATTATTTAGCACTACTCATCAAATATACTAATGCTGACTATTAATTATTACTGATTAAGATCAAATTCTAAACAACAATTAAATAAATATTTTATCTTCTAAGTGTATCTCTTAGGCCCTCTGCATTCATATAGAAATTCTGGAAGACCTAAATTTGACTTTGCAGTCAATTTTATGAGATACAGATATTCAAACAACAGCACTTGAGGTATTATGAAAGATGGAAGTTGTGCTGAATGAATGATGTGCTTCACATAGAGCAGTCTCTGTTGATCCTTTAGGCCGTTCATTAACTTTTACGGAAAGATGTGTAAGCAGGATTTATATGTTGTTAAGGCTTAAGCCAGCGCTTCTTTTCTAAATGACCACCTCATTAATGATTGACAAGGAATGATATTCGACATGCGGCAGCTTTAAGGGGCAATTTCCTCAATAAGATCATTATGTGGGGGAGGCAGAGGAGACATACGATTACAGAGCTCAACTAGGAGGAGTTCTCTTAAACTTCACATAACTTCAGAAGTTTGGAGACACCTCTGCAATATGTTTCCGTCTTTCAAAATGGTACACAAAAAATTATCACATTGATGCCATGCAGATATTTATGGTAAATACTGTTGTGACCTCTCACTAATACCTGCTGTTGATGACTATCATTGCTTTCATACTTGATCAGGAGCAAATAAAGAATAGTGAATTTTTAGAGTACTGCAAAAAAAAAAAAAAAAGCACTACAAATAGTCTATTTATTGATGTAACTTATGTGCATTCCTCTCACAATGCTTGAAAATTCTCCAGGGCAGGTATAAAAGGCATAAAATACAGCATACATCGAAACCTTCCAGACTTATCGATTGTCAGTTTGGTAGATGCAGTAAATAAAAACCTCATATTATCAGACAGTTTATTGCTCTTAAGGCACTGAAACTTTTCTTCAAACTATCATTACTTACTTCTAATAATTATTTCTTTTAAGTCTGAAATGTATTTTCAACATTATTAAGGGACATATCAAAGAGACTAACAAAAATCAGGGAGCAACAAAATTATTTCCTCAGCATGATTGTCTATCCACAAATTTGCAAAAAGGAGTGTAAGAAATCAGTGCTACCATCCTTATTTGCCAAAAATAAAGTCTCTGAGTAGATCTACATAACCCTAAACTAGGTTAAAAAGCAGTTGCCTGTATTGTATTTTAGCAGATACGTGTACGTGGGGGTTGAATTCAAGCTAATACCCTCCTGATTTTACATCTAAGTTTTGCTAAGCAAGGGCAGGTCTCCACAGATGTAAAATGCCAAATAAAGAAAATCTGCTTACCAGCCATGAAGTATACCCTGACAACAGCATTACACTACTATCAAGTTTATTGATGCAAACATTGTAAAATTATGAGTCCCTTTTCCTCTTAAAAATCACACAACTATTATGATTCATTTGTCTAATGGTTCTTCAGGTCTGTTGTCAACAATTGTCAGAGAATGACAGGAAGAAATAACAGAAATTCTTAAGACAATCATGTGATTCACAGAAACAGAAAATAAAATTCATCAGCAAATGTAGCTTTTAAGACTGCAGTACAGACATTTATGGTGGTATAGTGATCCATACCTACAAATTTGAACAAGCAGAATCCATCAAATATGACCTAAGTCACAGCATTGCCTTAGCTTTTCTACCCACAGGAGTTCAATGCATCAAAGACCTAGATTTTCAAGGTAAAAGAATTATTATCCTCTCTGCTCAGAGGACATAAAGAACTGTCAGTTTACTGAATCTAAAAGTTTTTGATTTTTAATGAGTCAGAGAAACTGGGGAAATTGCAATTGCTGCAACCATCCGCTACAGAAATACTTAATAGGGCAAAACAGCAGTTCAAGGATAATTTTTAAACCTACTAATACATATGCACTGGGATGACATCCTTCTTTCCTTGATTTTTCTTATATTTCTCTGTTAAAAACCAGTAAATATTGTGCAAAGGTTTAAATCCATTCAAAACCATAAGAAAAGAGCCAAAATTACTAGTCAAGGCTTCTTGCTAAACATTTTTGTTTGTTAGTTTTCCACAATTATCAATGAGCACTCATAAGATCGAACTTCCAAGATAAACTTGTCCTTTTGACTTTTTCCTCAGCCTCAATCCTAGCAAATTCCTTTGCAAGTAGTGTCTTGGAAATATCTTAGGAAGGAAGTTATTTGTGACCAAATGTGTCCTTCCTGCTACTCCCAGGCAAATTACTTGCTTTTCCAGGTATCAGCTGAAACACTTCCCAGCTTTCATAGGTCATCATGTGATCAGACTTTGGTGGGATGTGGTATAAACAGTTACTTATGGGTTTAAACAAGCTACTCTCAAAAGAACCCACAAAACCCAAGCCATTTAGTTATAGATAATTACAGCACTGTAGCAAAATTTTTCAGTTCCCCATGTTCCTTAGGCAGAAGGATTTTATGCAACAGGTGTTAGGACATATACATAAATATAACTAAATGTTATTACAATCTGGAAACATTTTAGAGCAAGGGAAGAGACAATCTTTTTCTGTTTTGTTATCAGTTAGGAGCTGGGAAGCAGAAAATGAGAAAGGCAGACTGTTCCACTGAAGCTGTTTAGTTTCACAATATACCTCTGGAGACATCACTTCCCCTCACTCCTCTTAAATGAAAAATTAAAAACGAAAAATGGTCATTGAGTAAGCCTGTAGACTATCAAGCCTTGCACCTTTTAAAGAACAGGAGTGTGTATATGCTCAGAGTTTTTCCTCTGCCATTCTATATTGAGTTATACTTCACTTTCATTTTTTGAAAGATTAAAATTTTTTAGTCTTTTTCTCCCAATTACTCTTAAGCTATTGACAATGAACCTGATACAAATTCATTTGGAGCATTCAGCCAATTACAGTAAAAATTATACTGTAGATTGGCTCTAACTACCTGCTAGAGGATCTGCAGTTAAGCTTCCAACAAACTTCTCTTCCATTGAGTAGTCTCACTCATTTAAATTAAAACAAACAAGCAAACAAACAAAAAAGCAGAAAAAAAGCCCCCCAAAACTCCCCAAACCCCAAACCAAACAACAGAACAAAACCCAAATGAAAAAGCCACACAGTAAAGGGTGCCTGCATGGAACATATTTCAAAGTTTATACTGCGGGTGTGGTGGTGATGCCACTACAGGTAGTGACTTGCCACTACTAGTAGAAGGCCATGGGATTTCTATTAACTTGGCAGTGCAGCATCTCAGGTATTGTCTTGACCAGAATTGAGTTTAGCTTTGATACAAAGTCTAACAGTCAAGTGACTATTGTCTGTGAATATTATTTATGGCAAAAGTCTAAGGAATCTGTAAAGTTGATGACTAACACTACCCCTTTATGTTAAGTGGGGTTAGAAGAGGCTATCATAGAACCTGAACTAACAGCAAAGGGGTGAAAACAGTAACACTTTAGGCAGCAACCAGTGAAGAAAAATCAAATAAAGACATGGTGTTTGGAAACATAAAAATATAATCCCACGGCAGACTCAAGTCTGAGAAGAAAGAAATGCTCACCTCCAATCAAACACTCCTCCATGCAAAGAACTCAGGACACAGAACAGACATTTCTGTTCACCCCATCCCTCTTGAGGATGACTACCGACCTTAGATACTAGACTGACACCAGAAAGATGAACAAAACATCAGAGAAAAGGAGTGGAATGCTTGGGTAATTTTGGTACAACAAATTTAACTGTATTGCTACTGAAACTTTTCTTTATTACCTAGATATTTTGGCCTGGAAATGTTAGTGTCATTGTAACTGATATAGTAACTGCATATTTGAATTATACAGTTAAGGCTTTAATTAGAGTAACAATAAGTTATTGGCTCTGCATGTACAGTGTGTTCCTTTTTGCCCTTAAACCTTCAAGCTTTAAGCAGCTCCTGTTTAAATAGTGTGTAGTGCAGAGAGTATAGGTGGTTAAATGGAAACTGGGAGTTCTGAGTAAAAGGAGCCCTTTGGGACGTGAAACCACTGCTCATCTCCCTGCCTACTACTCCTACATCACAGACAACTAGATTTATTCCTTCAAGATAAAACTTTCCATTGGGATCTACGATATACAGGAAATACAAAGCATGATTAGACATTTTAAAGAAGTGGTTATTTTTTACTTCAAAAAAAAGTGAGTTGCCTGAAAACTAACTTATGCTGTCATGCAATCCTTGCCTCCCAGGAATATCTAAATAAGGCCTGCAATTTCTGCAGTAAAGCTGAGAACATATTTTGTTAAAAAATGTTTTTGATCTCGTGTATTTTTAAATGCAACATTCAAAATACAGGTAAGATTATGAATACTGTACATAAAAATATGCAAAGGTTTTTATGCTAAGGAGCTATCCTGGCTCCTATTAAAATATCATCAGTAGCTTTTGGATGGTAAGCCTCTAGATATGCAACATCTTCCAGAGGTATTATAACATAAAGTGTGGATGAGCTTCCTGAATTAGTACCACCATCACATGCACATCCTAATTTCAAGATATCCTCATTATGAAATACTTTGTTTGCTGTTTTCTTCCTTTGTCTTATTCTGATACAGCTACCGCTGCACAACATTCATCGATCACTCCAAAAGAAACAGAAATAAATTAGGGACAAGTTCAAAGTTCATTATGCTCAAAATAACACCAACAAACTGTGATTTACTTACAATAGTGAAGTCCAAATCTTAAACAGAGTGACAGTTAATTTTCACTGAAGAATGTGATAAAACAACATTTAATTAATGATTTCTTCTCTAGTGTCTATTCCACTATGCCAGCAAGACAAAACAAACAAACAAACAAAAGGATCACCATTCTGAAGAGACTACATACTTTTTTTTCTTGGATCTTTTTCTTTCCTCTAACAGGACAGGTATCCTTCAGATCCTGGAGCACGTGAATGCTATCTAGACACATACTAATAATTGTCACTTTACCTAATCTATTGCTTATTGACAGAATTCAAAGAAAAAAACAGCAACAGCAGTAACATTCTTTACTCTGCTTCTACTCCCTCTTAGTAGAAGAGAAAACCCAGAGAAGCTAGAAAAATTCCTACGCAACATTTATTGTTGTGGATCAATAAGCAAATGAAGTTTGAAAATGAATGTCCTAATCAGTTTTAAGAAAAATGTCCATTTATGCTGCCCAAGAAAAACACACTTTTTTTCCCTTTACTTTAGACAGATATTCTATTTATTAAGCTAATAATTTGACAAACTGACAGATATGGCAGACCTAATCAGATATTTTCTGCTTTATTCCAGTCTTCTTATTTTGAGATGTGAAGGACAACTTTACACACCTATAGAAAAAGTGCATTGCATGACAACTGCATGTCCTTCAAAGAAAGATGGAATTTAATGCCTTTCCAGAGCCTAGCCAGTAAAAAAAAAAAGGCCATTAACTGTTCTGAATGCTGTTGATACATAATGAAGTAGCAACTGAAATAACAGAGCTGAACTCTAATTATTGGTATTTTATATGACCTTTGTATGTTGATGGTACACAGACAAAGACTAAAAAGATTTTAAAGAACAATCTAAAATACCACAAGGGGACAATAATTGGCAGTGCTTTTCTTTTTCGGTCCTTAATCCTGCCAACAGGAGTGATGGTCTTAAGAAGCACGTGCCTGAAATGAAATGCTGACATTGCAGCTAAGATTGAACTATGGCAAACAAAGAAGGAATTATCTTGAAAAAGTGAATCTTAAAATATGGTCAAGTGAGTAGAGACAATAATTATTTAAAAAAGACAAATTTTATCACAGAAGAATTGTTAAAAAGGAAAAGAAGCCAATTAAGAACTAACCAAGCAGCTCATTTCAACTTGTATTGTAAATTCCATCTTTACCACTCCAAGATTGATTTGTTAGACTTTCAAAATACAAACTTTAGAGGGAAAAAAAAAATCTGTAATTTTTATCGATATTCAAGTGGAATTTCAGCTACGGTCCTCCCCCCTACAGTATCAGTCTCATTTCATCAATACTTTAAACTTTTGTTATGCCAGATTCTAAACATAAAATTTATTTAAACTGAAGTGACAACTGAGATGCTTTACATTTTTATTTATCAGGAGAATGGAATTTCCAGCATGGTAGAAAAAAAGCTTTTGGGTGAGTCTGGAAGCATGTGATAAAATTATTATTTAAATAGATTAAAAAAAATATCTCAAATAAAGTTTCTTATGCATTTTATTATTTAAATAGTAACATATGAATTTACTGTTCTCTGTTCCTTTAGTTTGGCTTTATTAACATTGAATTACCTAAAATTATTATACCAGCCATTTTCTAATGCAATCCTGTCCAAACCACAAAACTTCTCACGTTATTACATTACCATAACGTTACCACAAACATCATATATTTAGACCAATAGAATTTTTTTTCTCAGTGATATATTGTATTAAAATAATAGCAACAGAAACCCACACTAATATGCAGTCATCCTTAATTATACAAAGAGATGGTACTTTTTTTCCTAAGTATTATTACTTTTCTATTGTCACCATGTATTATGTAAAAAAAGGGCATATGGAACATTTATTTTTGAATAAAGATCAATACAGGTATCCTGGTCCACCTCCAGATCATAACTAAAACCTGTTGTTCTAAAGCCTGTGAATCTATATCTGACAAAAACGTAGTATTAGAAGCAAATGTCCAATTAGAAATGTATAATGGTAGTTTTTCCATAAACATAATTACATAAGTATATGCTGTTTGCATTGTTTAGTTTCATTCAGTCTCTCTGTTCACTGCCTAGATTCTATCAACAAAAAGAAGTAAAATAAATTATTGAAGTAGATGCTTTAAACAGACAAGTAATATCTCATTTTAGGCAAAGTAATACTGCTTTAACTTGTCTTTCATAAAGAGAAAAATGTAATCTGAAGGAATCTTTCATAGATGTACTGGTGTTGGTTGGGATAGAGTAAATTTTCTTCATAGCAGCTGTCGTGGTTTAACCCCAGCCAGCAACTAAGCACCACGCAGCCGCTCACTCACTCCCCTCCACCCAGTGGGATGGGGGAGAAAATCAGGAAAAGAAGTAAAACTCCTGGGTTGAGATAAGAATGGTTTAATAGAACAGAAAAGAAGAAACTAATAATGATAATGATAACACTAATAAAATGACAACAGTAGTAATAAAACGATTGGAATGTACAAATGATGCGCAGGGCAATTGCTCACCACCCGCCAACCGACACCCAGCCAGTCCCCCAGCGGCGAATCCCTGCCCCCCACTTCCCAGTTCCTAAACTAGATGGGACGTCCCATGGTATGGAATACACTGTTGGCCAGTTTGGGTCAGGTGCCCTGGCTGGGCATGAGAAGCTGAAAAATCCTTGACTATAGTCTAAACACCACTGAGCAACAACTGAAAACATCAGTGTTATCAACATTCTTCACATACTGAACTCAAAACATAGCACTGTACCAGCTACTAGGAAGACAGTTAACTACATCCCAGCTGAAACCAGGACAGCAGCTCATATGGTGCTGTAATTTGGATTTGTGACCAAAACAGTGTTGATAACACACCAATGTATTAGCTATTACTGAGCAGTGCCTGCACAGCATCACGGCCTTTTCTGTTTCCCATGGTGCCCTGCTAGCGAGGAGGCTGAGGGGGGCACAAGAAGTTGGGAGGGGACACAGCCAGGACAGCTGACCCCAACTGACGCAAGGGATATCCCAGACCATACGACATCATGCCTAGCAGTAAAAGCTGGGCAAAGAAGAAGGGGGGCACGTTCAGAGTGATAGCGTTTGTCTTCCCAAGTAACCATTATGCGTGATGGAGCCTGGCTTTCCTGGAGAAGACTCTAAACACCTTGTTGTGGGTGGGAAGTTGTGAATTAATTTCATATTTTGCTTTGCTTGTGTGAGCAGCTTTGCTTAATCTATTAAACTGTCTTTATCTCAACCCACGAGTTTTCTCACTTTTACCCTTCTGATTCTCTCCTCCATCCCACTGCAGGGGGAGTGAGTGAGCAGCTGCACAGGGCTGAGCTGCCTACCTGGGTTAAACCACAATAGTAGATTGAAGGAACTATAATTGAATTACTAGGGTAATTTTTAGGTTCTAACCATAGTATCAAGAAGCAAGACTGCACAGAAAATGAAGGAATATAACAGTCATAAGCTCAATGCACAGGATCAAAAGACAGGGAGGAAAAAAAATATGCAAAACTGCTTTAACAAACATCCATGCACCACATCATTATAAGTATTTCTCAGGCATGTCATGAAATGCAACGGCATTTCATTTGTTCCTCAAGCTCTGTTCCTTGAAGCATGATTTAGTGCCATTAACAAAGAGCTACACATATTTAAGGTAACAGAATCATGCTAGGGAAATAATAAAAATCATCCTTTGTAACACACCTTGAATACGAAGGAAAGCTACATTAAGTTTTTATCACCATTTACCTTTCTCAGATAGTCATGCTGCTCTAGTGTTCAGCAACATGTACATGTGTCCTATTTAGCACATGAGTACAGTTAATCAACATTTCCAAGAAGTCAGATCTATTGGGTATGATGCGAACAGATGGTACGAGCACATTCAGGAAAGCCAACACATTTTTCTCATGCCAAATTTACTGTGTGTGGTCAGACCAATGATGCAGAGCATCTGCAATACAGCTTCTGCATTTGCCAAAATCAGGGCATCACTTCAGAAGTCTTATGAAGCTGATCTGTATAATGGACATGACCAAGATCCCTAGATTTTCAGTTATGAAATCTTGTAATCCATTCAAGACTTGTACTTTGAACAAGACTACTCCCAAACATCTATAAACGAGACCTTTGGATGCCACTTGAATACAATTTCTGGGGTTGAGGCAGGGCAGGACAGAGAAGAGGTTTAAACACCTTAGCCTAAAATAGCAATAAGGTTTTTGTTTGCTTGGTTTTTAATGCAACCTTGTGGTACATCTTGAGCTGGATGCTATCGCATTGACAAAACCATTAGTTTTGCCAGTATGTATTTATATAATTACAGTCCCACTGTAAGCACAGTCCTTCTGTAGTATACGTTATCTTATATACCTATTGCATATCTTAGTCTAGTTCAGTTTGCTAATTCCATGCAGCTGCTGCCCATTTAACACATAGAAAAGTTAAAAGCAACCTTCCCATCTAGATTATCTTACTGACTTGTGCAGACAATGTCATACAGTCATCCTAAATACACATTAGGACATTATATTAGCATAATATAATATCTTATTCATACTTTCTAGTTAAACTTTTCTGTCTTACTGATCTACTGTACTTAACTATATTTGTAGACTGAGAGCTGCCCACCTCACAGCAATACAAAAACATTGGTAGTGTGGTTAGGCTTTTTTTTAGCGGGGGAGGATTTGGGGTTTTTTTATGAACAACAGGTCTCTGCAGTAACCACACAGAATTGCTACCTGGCTCAAAGGATTAAATAAAAAAAAATGAAAATAATAATAAAAAAAATCTGTATAATTTTGATATGTTCCTAGAAGCCATTGAGTGAGTTAGTACAGTGTGGTGAAAGACTTCACAATAAACAATTTTCAGAGCACACCTGAAGCCTTCTTGCAGGATAATATTGTTATTTTCTATCCTGAAAAAGGAAGTATGTAGCATTACTCTTTCCTCAGATCACCAGGAAGGTACTTCTAATGCATGTGCTACAAAACCAGTAAGGCACTTTTGACAGCTCTCTTGAGCAATTTACCCGAGGACTGTTCTAAAGGAGCATAATTTTCCTCTCAACTTTTGCTAGTGTCATCAAGGGAATTATGTCTGGTTTAGCAGTAGGCTAGGGTAGAAGAGTAAGAGGACACAATACATGGAAAAAGACAAAAAGTTTAAAGATGGAAGTGTTACAGCATTCTTCTTGGTCTCTGAAGGCTATGCATAGAAAGATAGCACAATTTCATAAAAGTTTCTAGTTGGTATGCATGCTTTCCCACCATTTCCCATATATGTTTCTCATACCAAAAGTTCCACTTTGTCTTGTCTAACAGTTCCTCAGTGGGAATTCTTTGATCAGCCATTCAACTTCTGCTCAACCATTTCCTACCATGCTAATGACAGGCTTACTACCATATGTATAAATAGTGGAAATCAGTGATCTTGAGAAACAAAATGATAAAAATATGTTTGAAAGTCTGGATAAAGCGACTGACACAATGTTATGGTAACCACTGGCCCAAAAATATGTGAATATGATAATTCAATGAGGACCATAACAGACATAAAAAAATTGAAATTTTTAAAAATTTGAATCAATAATAAACAATGTATTTTGCTTGTGTAAATGAGATAGGTAGGACACTGGATAATCTTCAATTTGACACTTGGCATCAACAATCTGTGGCTATTTCAGGTCATGCAAGACAGCAGACTACTCTGTATTCTTTATTTCTTGAGAAGGCCCAGTAGCTAGGTAATAACTACATTTATAAAAATGGAGTATTCTCCATTCTCTGTATTCTCTAGACTACCCTAAAACCAAACCACTAGCAACAACTATGGTGTTACCAAAGCCTTGTTCAGTGAGCATGTTGAAATACATCTTTTATTTTAGGAAGACAATAATATTAATGATGTTTCTTATGTTTTAAGTAGGGAATATAGACAAATATTTCATCTGAAATGAAGTATAATCATAGCACACAGATGCTGATGACCTTAACACAAAGTATCTTGAAACTAATACTGATAAATCAGTTTTTCTCTCTCTGGAGATTGTTTACAGCATATTTATGTTCAAATACTTCATATTACCCATTCTTATCTGGCATAACAAATGATAATTCATGGCTAAATGTCTCTAAAAAGGTAAATCTGCTTGCGTATTCAATGATTTTTTAATATCATTTAAATAATAAAGACTCCAAATAAGAAACAGGCTATATGACCACATAATTTCAACAATGAAAATTTTGAGTGAATGGTTATATTTACCTTGGGTTATATTAGAAAATGCCACCATATCACTGGTGACATTTCAAAATCAATTTATCTGATTTTATAAAACACAGCTCCTATTTCTCTAGAGCCAAACTGAACAAACACTCTAGCGCAAGAGAAATTCCTTAGCCCCGCAGCACTGTTTAAGAATAAGAAAAATACAAAGCCTTATGATTTTGTCTGCAGTTCAAAGATGGGTATGAAATACTCCAACCTACATACACATCCAAGCTGGACTTTATCAGCCTACTCTCACTAGTCTAGAATGACAGTTTACTAGTATATACCTAGAGCACTCATTTTATTTCAGATCCTGAATATCAGAATTTATAATAATTCTTCTGTTAAAAGAAATATGCACCACATAGAATAAAAAAAAATGCACAATATCTGTTTCAGAGTTCATAAATAGTATCTGTCAAGCATTCCTGATGAATGATTCTACTATTATGCTGATTTACTGCTTGGAGCTGTAAGACAGTGAATTCACATCAATGTACCTGAGTTTTGGAACATGACATGAATTGGATGATTCACACTTTTCCTATGATTCTCCGACACTACAAAACATGCTTGTTTATATTTATATTTAAATATATATTTTTATATCATGACAAACCATATATACTAATAAGGAGTATGTAACAAGGCTATATTTCATCAATTGCTTTCTCTGTCATTCATATCAAGTGTTTTAGGTAAAAAAAAAAAAATCCCGAAGTTTTGTACTTCTCATGTCTCACTCATGTACAGAAAAGCTATTTGATTATTTTTTACCTTCTGTTTAGGAGCAATCCTAACAACAACAAAAAAAGTATATTTGAAATACAATGTACATTTTCAACACACCAGCTTACAACTCTTTCATTTTCATAAAACAGCCCAGTTGCAGTTTGGAATATGCTTTCAGGCCAACCAGGTTTACAGGTTAGGGTTTTTTTTGTTTTGTTTTTTTAAGGCCTTGTTACTTTAAAACATAATTCCATTTTCCTGTTCTTGGATCAAAGCAAGAAGCCCCACATAAGTCAAACTTAATTTTTACTGTGTCTAGCTTTGTATGACCATTTATAGAAGTTTTGTAATTACAAGTGATCCTAACATCATTTCTTTATTTTTTTATATCCTTTTCAGGATAAAGAAAACACATTGTATTTAAACATATAAGAATTTAGAGAACATAAAGAACAAGTTAAGTCTTAGCTTACAGTACTGAACACCAAACACCTTTTCAAATACTTTAGTATTGCATTGTTTTGATTATAGATGTATTGGGTTTTTTCATCAATTGAATTTATTACTTCAGTATGTAAACACATTTTTATAATGGACAGAACACAAACGCATGGGATGAACAGAGATATTCAGAAAATTATAGAAGATGATATAGAACATATTTTCGTATTCTACAGTACTATATACAAGTTAGGGAATCATATCCAAGGTTTAGAGACAAATCTTGTTTTCATTAAGAAGAAAAACAATCTTTTTCTCTGCAGGAGGAATAAATGGGATTTGAAACATTTCTAGTCACTGCTCCTCATAAACTCCGGTTTTCACAACTTGTGTTTGATTGGCATATGACCTTCAGCATTCCAGAGAGCAAAACTTCTGCTTCACACTTACAAGCCTGATTTGTTCTTGTGAAATTTAATATAAGAATATCCTGGAGCATTTCATTTAACATTTCTGTGCAGGTTGCATCCACTGTTCAATGAAATTAACCTATGTGCATTTAGAAGCTAGTAAGCACCACACACTCTGAAAGGTCTTGAAAACCTCTTGTGAGTTGTCATCACAGATTTGAGTCACTAGTAATAAATTCCTTATAAATAAATTATAAGCTGAATTTCATGACCTGTAACATTTCAGAAAAAATAAGCACTTGGAAAACACATAAGAACAAATTGTTCTTGGATAAGAAATAACTCGTATAGTGAAAAATGGGCCTGGAAATTAAAAACATGTGATTTCTAATCCTTTGTTACCTAATCAATTAGTTACAGATTAGTAAACTGTAGTCACAATAGTGTCAGGACGTATCAACTTCATTAACATTTATTTCTTCCTACTTCAGAGAATGCATAAATTCATCAAATAAAACTATAAGTATTCAAGGCTTTTAAATATCTTCGATATACTTCATCTCTCAGTGTTAACACCGGAATTTTTCAACATTATTGAAGCATTCATTATTTCTTGATGGAAACAAACTTAACAGTTTATAAGGTACAAGTTTTTTGTAGAACGTTTTGAAAACAGAAGAGACAAATAGGGTCAAATTAAATTTTGTTGAGAAATGTGGGATTTTTTTTTTTTTTACATTTAAAAAATGTAAAATCTTTTCTTTAACTCTTTTTTTTTTTTCCAAATTTAAGTGTCCTGTTCTAAAAACAATTGTTTCCAAAGCACTATGGTCATCAGTTCAGATTTTCACCACTCCCCTGCAAAGCAGTAACAGATTCACAAAGGTCCTTACAAAATTATAGTTTCATTGCTAAATTATTTCTAGTACCACAGACTAGTTAAAGCTGTTTGCCTTACATCAGGACCATACTTATTTTTCTTTCATTATAACAATAAATCCTCATTCTTTAGAATATCTTCTTAAGCAATTGAAGGCCACATGAAAGTGTTATGCACTGCTATGATGTAACTGAGTATAACATAGTTACAGAAATACTAGTAAAGCAAACTCCTAGGTATTCAAAAATATTAAAATATTTTTCATTAATTAACAGTAATTGGAATAGCATTGAACCTAACATCCATTGGGTTTGCATATGGCAGACTTGACTTATGAGTTTGTTGTCTCATAGTTTTTTATTTTTATACAGAAGGATGAATGGCACTAGCTTATTTGGGATTTCCAATTTCTTTACAATTTGTTTGTTTAAACAAACAAATAAACAATGTCCCCAAAACCTCAGAAACACATACCTCTCCCCCTTAGATCAATATCTTGAGTTATAGTCTAGTGATTTTGGAGTGTCTCCAGCGGAGTGAAAGCATAGTGGTTTATCAGTTTCTTGAATATCACCACTATCGCTTCAAATGAATTTGAATAAATTCTGATGCAAAATATTGCCAAAATTTTTTTTCTCTACAGTACTTATGAATATACATGACAGAAGTGATTTCATATACATGTAGGGCTACAAATACATTTGCATTAATAGGAAGAAAGCAGTGCAGGATCACCAGGGTTTATTGTTTTAGGACAAAGAAGCAGCCACATACAGCCACAAATGTAGAAATGACAAAAGGACGCTGCTATATAAGCCCATAACACTGGTATTTCCTCATAGATAAACATGGACAAATTACTTTCTCCTCATTTTTCTACAAGAGTTTCCACAATATTATGACAAATACCCTGAGGTTACAGTAAATCACATTATAAAAAAATCAGATACCATCCATTATCTACTATGAACCAATGGCGCTATTATAAACAACTTTGAAAGTCTGCAAGAGAGTTACATCATGGACACTGTACATTAGGTACTCACATTTTATTGTATGGTTTTCTCTTTGCTGTATCAAAACAACACATTTTATTTTTACTGAATAAACCACATATGAAGTAGAAGACAATTTGTAACTGTTACAGCTACTACATTTGTCCAGAATCCCATTACAGATGTGGCAAATTGGACCTCTTTTAAATTGATCCTTCATAGAACTTTTTCTTTTATGCTTCAGAACAATACACAACAACATTTACATTACCTAGAGTTCTTCTTAAATTAAACCTTATTACCCAGGCATGAAAAAAGACATTAAGATGAATAAAGCTTAAAAGTTTAATAAAATGGAACATGTATGTCAAAGAGTGTTAATTCACTGCCATCCTTTAGTCCTCCCTATGGCAACATTTAAGAAACATTCTATACTACAGTATTTGTGTCTCCATAGATTATAACACCACTGGAATATATTTCAATACTTTTCAATATAGAAATTTACACCATGTCTTTTGTCAGAGTACTCTTGAAGAATACCCATTTTTTATTTTTTAACCCTAATCTGCTTTTTCTTTTCTTTCTTTCTTTTTTTTTTTTAAAAGAGAATTGGACCAACACATGTACAAACACGCTAAAATATCTGATTTATTTCTACTTTTTAAAAGTTACCCTAGTTACTTTTTACGTAAATAATTTTTATCTAATCATTTTATTAATAATTCAGATAAACACTCAAACACTAGAATGAGGCCAGCTATCACAACTTTTGCCACATACACACTCATTAAGGATTTACTTCTGAAATAAATTTATTAATGAGAAGGAAATTAATGACATAACCATCTAAATAAAACATTCAGCTGTGTTACCTCTGGCAGTCTTTTTGTAAAGATATAGTAAGTCAGGCCAAATATGATATGAGGAACAACTTGCAGAAGTTATAAAAATTATTATTAATCCTTTTTCTAATAAATCAACAGCAAGAAACCTGATGGTCTGTTGACCATTACACAATCAGGATGAAAAATAAAGGAAGCAAGAGAGCTCCTTGAATTTCCTCTATATTCACTTAGGAGAAGCATGGAAATAATCCTGTGCTCATATATTATACATTGGCTACATCATAAGAGCTGTCTCAAATTGAACATTGTCATGAAACAGACAGACAAGACGGGTAGTTAAAAAACCCTGGGACCAGATACCAGTCATTAAAGAATTCAGAAGGCCTAGAAGACAGCTAGCATAATAACAATTTTAAAAATGCTTCAAGAGGGGATCAAAGAAAAAAGAAAGACCTAATACCTGTAACAGGAAAACTTACATTCTTAATTACAAATAAGATCACACATGGACAAATATAATATACTGAAGAAGAATCAAAACAATTTTTATGCAAGAAAACGTAGGTCTTCTTACAATCTCTTTCAGTTTTCTGAATGGGTCAATAAATTGACTCTGCTTGGTCAGAGGTCAGGCAGGTGTTCAAAAGGCATTTAACAAAGGCCTTCCACAATGATTCTTACAGAAACGTAGCTGACTTGGAAAAAGAAAAGGCCCTCACATACTGGAATACCTAGTTATTAAATCAGGAAAAGATAAGGGAGAAGGGACAAGAAGAGAGAAATAAACGACCAGTTTCCATGCTGTAGGAAAATCGTATCTGTAGATCCCAAAGGGGACCATTCTTGGCTTTTGCCACAGAAAAGAAAAATCAAAAGTATTTAGGAAGCTGGGTAAATACAAACAGAAACAAAAATACCAGGGGATTAAAAGTAGTAAAGGCTTTCCATACTTAGTGATGAAAAGAGAAAAAAATATAAAGTAATGACAATCAAAACACAGTTCTGATTTACTGATAGAGGTGCAGCTCTGAGTTTACTATTATCACTCAAAGTGAGATCTTACACTTATAAAAGGATTTTTTAAAAATATTGTGCAATAGCAGTAAAAAAGTAAACAGAAGATTAAGAGTTATTAGGGAAAGTGTGTTAAGCATAACAGAAAATATAATTATTCCAGCCATACGTTAACATCTTCAATAGTGTATTTCTTTTTACTATTGGGTGGACACACCCCACACCCCAATTATATTCTTTTGGAACTGGAAATTCAGAGAAATAATAATAAGCAATCGATGGTAAGGAATTCCTGGTATATAATACTTGAGTCAGAGGGGAAAAAAACCCAAACCGAATTGCCATATAGGATCCTGGGGCAGATGGAGTGAAGGAAGAGGGAACTGAATTCATTTTCTGTTTCAATATAATGAAATTGCTGGTGTAGATTTAAAGCAAACAGTGCAAATACTTCACCCAATGTACAGCTAAATTTGTAATTTTTCATGACAGGCCATAGTGAATGTTAAAAGTTTACATGTGTTCAAAAAGAATTGGAAAAATTCACAGAAGAGATATTTCAGTAAGAAGTATTAGAGTTGAAAAACACCACTCTCATTCTGGAACATTCTAAGACATAAATTGTGAACAAGCCATGACAGTGGTCTGGGAAAGTATTCTTGTGCTCCCCTTAGTAAGTCTTCCATACACATTCATTTTTGGTCAATGTCAGAAATGGGATACAGGGCTAGAAGAACTTTTGTTATGATGTCACGCAAATACTCTTATGCTACTCTGCCAAAATAAAAAAGGTAACTGGCATTTAACTGCATTCAGTCTGCCACAAACTAGACCTTCTATTATTTTATGATTAGAATATATCCCTTAGTAAATTATCATATTAAGATATTCATGCTTTATGAAAGCCAAAGGACAATATTAAATAAGTACTCTTAAGTCAAATCAAAACCTTGTCCTAATTAAGAAAAAATACAATATAGAATAGCTGATTATACACACATGTCAGCAAAACCTATACTTTTTTTTTTTTTACCATTGCTATAAAAAGTGTAATTCAAAATTTATATACATTCTTTCAAAATTTTATCACTACAATTTACAGGCCCACTCAAGAAGTTAGAAAATAGGAGATAAAATACTAAACTTAAATGAAAAATTTGAAGCATACTAATGCTCTTAATGTTATGCCAATAGTCACATGCAAATGACAGATTCATTTTTAAATGTGGTCTTTGACCTTCAGCTTCTGCTTGTCAATAATTCTGAACTAATTATTTTTGAAACTGGAAACAATTTGGTGAGGAAAGTAAAAAGTGCTGAGTGTTGATACATGACAGTTAGCAATCCAGTAATTTTTTTCTTTGCTATTATTAAACATCAGCATAATTTGCTAGAGGAAATGAACACATCTGTAAAACTTTCTTTTTATTTGTTTTTAGCTCTACATTTTAGCGGGTTTTCTAAGAAATTAAAATGAGCATTTCACCAGAAAAGTAATTAGCAAAAAAAATCATATAAAAGCCCCCTGTATCCCAAGTGGTAATTCTGACAAAACATTTTGTGTTTTAAAAATCTGCTAAGGGAGCAAATTCTGCAGCCAGTACTGCTTTACCATCACAATAACCAGCCCCAGAGGTTTGCACTGAAACAAAGATAATTCTCCATTAGGTGAACAGTGCTAGGTGAAGTATCAAAGTGTTTAATAATGATACCATAATTATGTCTTCTCTCGAGTTTTGCTCTGATAAAGAGTAAAAAATATATTAAAAACTCAATTCAAGAGATCTGTGACACAAAACCAGGAATGAAACACATGGCAATTAGTATAAGCCCTTACTATTAAAAACTTCTCTCACATCATCCAGGCAAATTATAAAATTCCTCCTCTGTACTGTGCTGCCTCCTCAAAACACCTTTGGCAGATCACAGCATTCAGATAGTGGGCAGACAGATCACCATCTACTGTGATCTCTGTTGACAAGGAAGCAATCTGCATCTCCTTTTGTATTTGGCTTTATTCACACCAGTAAATCAGCACAGCAGAAGTGGAAAAGTAGGCTGCAGCAGCAGGTGCTGAGGCCCATGCACAAACACAAGAGCCTAGGTTTTGCCTGCTCCTATGGCCCTTAATCCACGTGCAGTATGAGGCCATCCCAAAAACTGTCAGTGGTCCAGCTCTGTCCACTCCCTTAGGGCTTGGACCATGAATATCTGAAGCAGAGATTCCCACATAGTTTCCTTCAGAAGGAATTAAGTGTGCACAAAATAACTCTGAACTAAAGCAATACCAGTTCAAGGGGGGATGATGAGGGGATCTTCCTTAAAGCCTCATTACTTCTTTGAACCAAAATGTTACAGTCTGTTAATGCTGCTGCAGCATTTGTCACCTTATCTCATTCCATTTATTTTTCTCAAGCACTTCTTAAATTTTATTTCACAACTGTACTTGTAAATACTGTTCTAGTCAATAATTTGTGATAAGTTTCTGTGGAGCTTGGAGTAATAAGGCTGTCTCTCATTAAAACTGTTCTATTGTGGTGAGTTAACCTTGGCTGGGTGCCAGGTGCCCACCAAACCACTCTCACTCCACCAGCTCAGCAGGACAGGAGAGAAAATAAGATGAGAAGCCTCATGGGTCGAGCTAAAGGCAGTTTAATAAAGGAAAACCAAAAAACAAAGGCAGCATGTGGAAGCAAAACAAAAAAAACCCCAAACCCCCTAAAACTCCAACTCATAAACAGAGATGCATTCTCTACTTCCCACCAGCGGGTGATGTCCAGCCAGTTTCTGGGAAGTGGGCCTCACTACACATAGAAGTTGCTTCAGAAGGCAAACATTTTAACAACAAATGCCCCTCCCCCAGTTCTCTTCGCTTTTATTGCTGAGCCCAACATCATATGGTATGGAATATCCCTTTGATCAGTTTGGGTCAGTTGTCCTGGTTGTTTGTCATCCAAACCTCTTGCCCACCCCTAGTCTACGGGCCTTTGCATGGGAGGTTGGAGAGAAAGCCTTGATGCTGTGCAAGCACTGCTCAGCAAGAGCCAAAACATTGGTGCATGATCAACCCTGTTCTAGCCACAAATACAAAGCACAGCACTGCACGGGCTGCTTTGAGGAAAGTTTAACTCCATCCCAGCCAGACCCAGTACATCTGCATTCAAGTAAATAGTAAACAGTTGGAACAAATAAAATTGAATAAACTTTAAAATGATCTAAATATTTCTGGGAAGAATAAAGTACAGTATGAACAATCTTTTCAGCTACCTGTAATGAATATTTTATATTATTTTTCTTAGGAAAAAGAGAAGAGCATTTAATACTTCAGTTGCCAAAACTGTAACTGAGATTTTGCTTTCTTAAAAAAAAAAAAAAGTAATATATGTATTTTATATACCATATAAAATGTGTGTTACTAAGGTGTGATCTGATCCAACAGCTTCTCATCCAAAGGGTTTACACACAGGTAGTGGTAATCCATTACAACCTAGAAGGCACTAGAAACAAAGAGGTCTGATATATACAGCGATCTTTAAAAACCAGTCTGTTCCTAACTAAAGATGAAAAATAGCTGATAATATTTTTCCCTGAATCATGAAGAAACAGCACCTTATGATGCTGAAAGTTTAAAAACTGTGGTATTTTTAGTTCTTTTTCTTGAGAATCAAGTATGTAGCCATTATTTCCATGAATTTACAGTGTTTCTTTCCTTCAGTTAATCCACCCAATACTTCAATCACTTTGAAATCTTCGCCATACAATTGCATA
Organism: Haliaeetus leucocephalus; assembly: GCF_000737465.1. Lineage (NCBI taxonomy): Eukaryota > Metazoa > Chordata > Aves > Accipitriformes > Accipitridae > Haliaeetus > Haliaeetus leucocephalus. The sequence goes on from NW_010973325.1 coordinate 1,280,830, forward strand.
CCAAGACAGATCACAGTATATGTACTTTGGTAGTATGTTTGAAACAGTTGCTTAATCTACAGAGAAAGGAAGAAAAAGATACTATCTTGATAATAAATCTGGAAGTGAGTACAAGAGTGTTTTAACATCTTCCTTAGAGATGTACAGAAAGAGAGAATTTTTGTTTTGAAATTTTTGTTAATTTGATTTTTCTAGATATTAAAAAAGGAACGATTGAACTTTGTTTTCTTATTCAACTAAAAAAATAGATTTAGGGAGCAGTAATTTAGTCTCACAGCCTTTACTGATGTTTTTTAATTAAAGTTAGGAAGCACATCATTCACATTACAACTATTCCCATATCAAAATTTTGCATTCACAAAAATTAAAGTTTGCACACCGATTTTGTGAAATTACAAAGACTTTATAACTACAGCAGGGTAACTAGTTTCTGCCATATAAGAAAACTATCATCAAATATCTCATTTTGTAATTAGGAGGAGGAAATACCCCTTTCACATCTTTTGTCTAAGGAAAAGGAGAGAGTGGATATTGTCCCTCTATTTTAAAAATACGAAGAAAACCAATCTCATTTAAGTTGCTATCGTAAAGATTAATTTTTGCCTACGAAACACGAGGAACGCACCCACCTCTAACACAGTGGTGGGATAGCCTTGGCTGGATTCCAGATGCCCACCAAGCTGCTCTCTCACCCCCTCTCCTCTACAGGATAGGGGAGAAAATAAGATGGAAGGGCTCATGGGTTGAGATAAATTACCGTCACGAGAAAAATAGACTTGACTTGGGGAAAATTAAATTTATTGCTAATTAAAAATAGAGTAGGATGGTGAGAAACAAAGATGAAAATAAGAACATGTTCCTTCTCTCTCACCCTTCTTCCCAGTCTCAACTTCACTCCTTTACTTCCAATTCCTCTATCTCTTCCCTCTATGTACAGATGGCGAATGGTGGGTTATGGGTCAAGTCCATAACAGCTCCTCTCTGCTTCTCCTTCCTCACCACACTGTTTCCCTGCTCCAGCAGGGCATCCCTCCCATGGGATACAGTCCTCCATGAACTGCTCCAGAGTGGGTCCTTCCCACAGGCCACAGTTCTTCAAGAATTGGTCCAGCATGAGTCCCCCATGGGCTGCAATTCCTGCCAGGAGCCTGCTCCTGCATGTGCTCTCCACAGGCTGCACCTTCCTTCATGGCATGTCCACTTGCTCTGGTGTGGGGTCCTCCATGGGTGGCAGGGTGACAACCTGCTTCACCATGGTCTTTACAGGTTGCGGGGGAATTTCTGCTCTGGCTCCCCTTCTTTCTCTGGCCCTGCAGAGCAGTTTCTCTCACATTTTTTCCTCACTCCTCCCTATCACACACTGCTGCTCAGCATTTTTAGTGTATCTTAAGTGTGTTTTCACAGAGGCGCCACCAGCACCACTGATGGGCTCAGCTTTGGCTAGCGGTGGGCTCCTTTTGGAGCCAGTTGGAACCAGTTGTCTGGCATGGGGCAGCTCCTGATCTCTTCTCACAGAGGCCACCCCTGCAGTCCCCCTGCTACCAAAACCTTGCCATGTAAACCCAACACAGACCATTTTTTAAGTTATTGCCTAAAAATTTGAATGCTTCCTACTTATGAAAAATCAAACAGCATCAATGATTTTAAACCCATCTCACTAGGTAATGTTAACCTAAAAAGGTTTCATCTTAAAAATACTCGTTGTCCATCATTCCACCTTTAAAATTTATAGAATTTTTTCCTAACAACATTATAAATTTATCATATTAAAAAGGGAAATTAAACTTTAAAAAAAAAAAAATTAGTTTATGCCTCCACAAGCCCCATAGTTTAATATTCTACACTTAAATTCTGTACAAGTCCACTACAAAACATATTCAATTAATCAAATATTCACTAACCAGATCTTTACCATAATGATTACAGATAATATAGAAGAACAGTTATTCTTCCCTAAAATTAATTTAGAAGTTTCTTTCAAGGTCATACTCACAGATGAAATAGAAAATACCTTTCCATAAACAGCATGTTTTGGGTATTGATCTATACCATCAACAAGGGGTCTTTTCTTTCATTTTATCCCTTCCTAGATGAACCAGTTAGATCCATTTAATATTTGTTGCCATGCTATTTGTCAAATAATAAAACTATTAATTTAAACAGTATTCTCTATTCCAAGAAGTACAATCGATAAAATCGCATAGTAACAATGTCTGTTCTCAATTGTTTCATCAATTCTGCTTATCTCATACAACAGAAGTTAACCTTTCAAAAACTGCATATGGAAACATTTTAAACAAACATACTGCCAGCTAAGAATAATATTAAGGACTCATATTTTGTGCAAAACATAATATTAACTTTTGTGTTCAGAACTTCAATCTCCATGATTTACTACCATGAGTGGCAAGAGATTGGACCTATTCTATATTCTGTGAACATATACCTGTTAAAGAGCAAGATAACTAAGTGTCAACATAAACCCGTTTAGACAAGGATGTAATGACTTCACTTCTGTATTTTGATACCATGTTTAATCTTACTAAAACTGTTATTAGAGAAAAAATGTTGTCATTGTTTATACCCTTTAAATGTATGAATCAGCCATACATCAATTAATAACACTATATATTTTTCTAAACTACAATGGATCTCCCAAATCATCTCACAAATACAGGTTTTGGAGAAGCTAGGGTGTTGGGCAACTGTGTTTTGCTCTGGAATTCATTCCATAACACATTACCCATATCCCTTTTGTCTACTTACTAAATAAAGCCCTAATCATTCAGATTAGGATGCAAAAGATCTTGAGAGTGCTGTGGTTTCAATCTTGTATATGATTCCCTTTGCTAACCTAAACATCTAACCAACACCCACATTTTACAGAAATCATCCTTCTGTACTCTTCTAACCCTGCATATAACACGTTATTTTATTTGAACCCAAGCTGTTATCCCAGAAAAAAAGGCTCCTGAATCAGAAGTCAAAGCCTTTCTTTTCAGGTTTTTGATAGTACTAGATCAAATTAGACAGAGACAGTCTCAGAAATTAGAAAGGTTCAACAGTGACATTAGGATGTCTCTACATAGGAATAGACAGGTTCTATCTAAGATACAAATTGAGTTAGGCTGGAATCCTTGAAAAGCCACTCTCTCCTTCCTTAACCCCTTTAATATTCTGGTTATAATAACCCCTGTTTTTCATTTAAGATGAGCAGCAAGGTTAAAAAAATATGCTAACTAACTCTACAAACCACTATCTTCTCCACATGTGGCTGGCCAGGTCTCCAGCGCCATGACTGATTTGGAGGTGAACTCATTGCTAGAGTATTTTTTCTCATAAGGATCTTTCTATCTTACTAAATTTTTGCTGCTGTGAATAGAGTTCATTGTGGCATTAAGGATTCACCACAGTCGTCCTTTCCTCTAATACTGTTGACCTTTAATTTTACTCATGTTGTCAGTGGGTGTTTGGCTTCATAGAAGACAGGCCAGGAGCCCTAGGCACCATGAGCAAGTATGCTTTAGGATACTATGGCAGGCCCTGGCAAGGAGTCCTGGCTGGAAACGCTGCTGAAGACTACAAGACTGTTCAACCCTGGTGGTGATGCACCACAGGGCAAGGTTCCCAGCCCAGAATGGAGAAACTACTCCTGGCACAGCAGATGCCTCTATTCACAGCTCTGAGGGAAAATGCTCCCATCAAGGCCATTCTATCTCCCCCTAAAGCTGGGACAGGCAGAGGCAATATCCTTGCCTGTAGATGGCATGCTCCAATCAAGTTCTGTAACCAAGTTGAAGAAAGGGGCCAACCTTGTGAAATTCAACAATGACAAAGTCCTGCACCTGGGAAGGAAGAGTCCCTTGCAACAACAGAGGGGTGGTGGTTTTTCCAAAGTAGCTGATGCTTGGACTCTGGCTGGGCATCGGTCTGCTGGTGGTGTGTGATTGGTTTTGCATCACCTTCCCCCCCTTCACTTATTAAACTGTCTTTATCTCAACCCATGAGTTTTTTCTCAATTTTGCCTTTCCAGTTGTCTCCTCCATCCCACTGCTGGGGAGGTGAATGAGGACTGGGTGGGAGCTTACCTGCCAGCTGGGGTCAACCCATCACAAACATGCTGCCCAGAGAGGCTGTGCAGTCCTGGAGGTTTTTGAGACCCCACTGGACAAAGCCTTGAGCAACTTGGTCTGACCTCAGAGCCGACCTTGCTTTGAGCAGGAGGTTGGACTGAAGATCTCCTGAAGTCCATTCCACCCTGATTTGTTTTGTGATTCCATGATTTGCAGTTCTTCTAAATCAGAGATAGAAACAGCTGCAAACAAATCAGTTTTCACCCTAACCTTTGGATAATAACTGTTACCAATCCAACAGATGACAGATTTCATAGTTTCAGCTGACACTAAAATACAATTTTTAATTTTCTCCTTTAAACTGATAATCAATAGTTTTGAAGACAATCTTATCCTAAAATCATCAGCTAGGAAAAGGCAAACACTGCAGGGATATTCACTTTTATGAGAAGGAAAGAGAGATGACTGAGCTCCATCTCAGCCTTTTGACTTTGTTAAAATTTGTGAAGTTGTGTCAGTTAGAGTTGTGATACTAACAGAGTTGATCACAGATGTCTAGTATTCTCTGCAAGCAACATTTTAAAAAACAACCAACCAACCAACCCAGGACAGCCTTGTAACTAAAAGGTATTTGGAATACAGTAACATGCCTTAGCAGATGAGCATCTTTCTGGCAACATCTCCAACCTCAAATTACTTGCATTACAAAAAAATCATTAAAATGCTGATATGATATGGTATGATATGATATGGTATGATATGATATGGTATGATAAAATAAATACTAATAAAGGAAAATCCAGAACAGGTGTTTGTTATGCAAGATATTTTATAAAGGTAATCTATATGTGTGAATTGTAATTTGCTGCTCCTGAGCCATCACAAAAATACAGAAAAATCGTATCATTACATTTAAAAGCAGACCTCAAGTACAGAACCTGTCTCTCAATCTTTCCCAAGAGAAATTACTTATTGTAACTATACCCTAAATCTGGTCCTAGTTACTCAGATTGCCATTATTCAAGAGTAAATGCATATAAATGACAGTAAATTATTTGTTATTTGCAAATAAGAATGTTAACTGTTTCGTGTTGCCCAACTTGTAACATCAAGTATGTATATTTACTGATTGATTGGGTTGGTGGGTTTTTTGCTTTCTCTTGCACAGCCTTCAGAGTCTCAATGAAAGTAAGAGCCTTCTGGATTACCACTTAATTATTGGCATGGAAAACCATAAAATAAAGGAAATACCCACAGCTGAGAGTCTCTGAGTAATTTATCACATCATTTTTAGCAGTACAATAAGGTTTAAAAGTGAACAGAACTTTAGAGGAATAAAAAATTAAGAAATAAGGCTCTTCCTTCAGTTCTCTCTTCCCTAAGAAGTGATTCAATATTCAGCAAGACAGAGGAATGATTGGTCTCACAGCTTTTTTTGCTTTGACCTTCATCAGGACTCTATAGCTACCAAAGCTTACTTAATCTCCTCTGTTACTCCCAGTGTTCACTTTTGCTCCCTCATCTTGTCAGACTTGTCATTTCTCCCTGCTCCTTTTAAAAATAAAAAAGATATTTCTTTCTGTTTCTGTACCCTACAGAAATTCAAAGTCACTGAGTTCTAACTGTCCAGGTCTGAGATGCAGACAAGGCTGTTCTGTATCGCACAACCCTTGTTTTAGGGGCACATTTTGACATTATGAAATAGTAATTCTTTTGGGGAATGCTCTTCCAAGTAATCGAACTAAGCAATGAACATACCTTATTTTTAATTAGCAGCTTATTTGTGCATTGTGATGATCACAATTCAATTTAGTTAGTGTTGCTTTATTTTTCGTCTCCAGAAGTCCCTGAATTTCTTTTACCTGCAACTTCAATCTTCTGTTCTCTTCTCCCAAACTTTGCTTTCCTGCTTCAAGTCTCTCTCTCTTTCCCCATTCAGAGGTATTCTCAAACTGCAGTCTTTCCAGCTGGGAAGGGTTGTGGTGGGAGAAAGAACAACCAAAAGAGAGAAAAAGAAAAAAGAATAATATGATTAAAAAACCTTGTTATTTACTGGGTGAGGCTAATGGCCTCACCTCAGCATAAGGTGGGCATCTTAGAAATCAGTCCAAGATATAAATTTTCCATGTTTCATAATGTTAAGTACTTGAATTTGGAAAGAAAAAGAACAAAAGAGTCAATTTTTCATTAATTGTACCTTTACCTAAAGCATAGCTATTAGTTTAGCATAGTAACTGGTAACCAAATCTTATTTCTCTCCCTGCTATTTATGGACAACAGTATTAAAACCAAACCAAACCAAAAGACTTTGTTTTAAATAAAATTGAGACTGATATTTGGTCTGACAGTGTCAAAGTTCATTTTTTATTCCCCCAAGGAGCATATTTTTAGTTATAGTCTGTTTACACTTTAGAAGGACTATGATGTATATTCATTAAAAGGAAGAAGTTCTAAAGTATGTCTTCAGTAGTAGAAACTGCTATCCTAATGACCAGATGAAAGATTTTTAAGTTTTCAGACTACTCTGTTTCTTGAGGTCACAATTAATAGTCTTAAGGGAAATATTATCTTTTATGGCCAATGTTGTAACCTGAATTTAGGATAACCCATCTTTCTGAATCCATTTATCTAATCCACATACAGGAGGAATTACACATATCAACAAAAAGTCATGTTACTAAGTCCTATAAAATAATTACCTAACAACTGATTTTATTTCCCCCTCAGACAACTAGACACAGGTTTTGCCAAGAATGTACAAAATGCTCCTCAGATTTCAAAAGAAAAATTGATAAAATGAATTTATTTGTATAGCACAAAACAGGTACTTATCAGGTACTAAGAGATATTTATCAGATTATTATTGATAAGTACTTACTATTAACGAGTTATTATTAACTGGTACTTATAAGAAGATTAAAGGAGATTAAGATAGATTAAAAACTGTGAAAATGAAAGGTTCTTGATCTTTCAACTTACATGAAAAAAAGAAGAGAAATGCTAATACATAAAAGTCAGAATTTTAATAACTTTACAATTTTCAGTTCTGTGAAAACTAAAATTGGTTATTTGATAAAAGTATAGACTGACAACAGTGCAGGGCGTTTCATTGAAGAAACAGGATATCTGTATCAACAAGGGTTTAGAAAGGTCTAGGAAGGTGTACTTTTTCAGATGTTGGTTACTTTTATTTTAAAATCAATTTCTGGCAAATAATGAAAAGCTATTGCACATAAAGCAAAGAGAATGAGGCATTACAGCATCAGAAAAACATAATTCAGACCCTGTGAATTGTAACAATGTGATTATCTAGCTAAATCAAATAGTAAACTTGTCTGTTCCCACCTTATTTCTGAACAAATAGAAACAATTAGATACTCTATAAAGTTAAAGAGGCTCATTCAGATTTTCAGAGGAAACTAGAAATGCTTTTTGAGTCTCTCTAGTAAGGACAAAAATCATATTCAATGGAAAATAACAAGTGATTGTTTACTAACAATGATAATATTTTTCCAGATATTCCTCTAGCTAATATTCTATATATGATAAACCAGAGGATTCCCCAGAAGACCAAACAGGGGGAAGGAGGGGGAAAAAAAAAAAAAAAAGAAGAAGACCAAGTGCTTTTTTACTCCACAAGCTTCATCTTCTCATGATGAAGAACGATAAAAGACAAACAGCAGTGCTGATGTTTCAAACAGCTTCCATGTATAAATCAGACCCCATCCATAAGTTTATCCATTTGAAAATGAGGTCCATAATTTCCAAAGGTTTATATTATTTAGGTATGGACACTTCATGAGCTAAAGTTGCACCTAAATACTAAAGTATATTCCTTGGAATAAATAGGAAATCAAGAATAAAAGAACTAAGACATTACAAGAAAATATTTAATTAGCAAATTAATTAGAGCCATCTCTAAATTCCAGTTCTAAGCCAATTCACATAATGTATGGCAATCACCAACTATATGAAATGTAACAAGAGCAAGTGCCAGATTCTGCACCTGGGAGGCGGTAATCCTGGTTATATGTACAAACTGGGGGACGAGAGGCTGGAGAGCAGCCCCATGGAAAGAGATCTGGGGGTCTGGGTTGATGGCAAGCTGCATATGAGTCAACAATGTGCCCTGAGAGCCAAAAGGGCTAACCATGTCCTAGGGTGCATCAAGCACAGTATAGCTGGCCGGTCGAGGGAGGCGATTGTCCCACTCTACACTGCACTGGCGTGGCCTTACCTCAAGTACTGCGTGCACTTTGGGGTGCCTCAAAATAAGAAGGACATCAAACTGTCAGAGTGTGCCTGGAGGAGGGCAGCCAAGATGGTGAGAGGTCTCGAGGGCAAGACTTACGAGGAGCAGGTGAGGTCACCTGGCTTGTTCAGCTTGGAGGAGAGAAGGCTGAGGGGTGACCTCATGGCAGACTACAACTTCCTCAAGGGGGAGGTGCTGATCTCCTCTCTTTGGTGACCAGTGACAGGACACAAGGAAATGGAATGAAGCTGAGTCAGGGGAAGTTCAGGTTGGACATTAGGAAAAGGTTCTTCACTGAGAGGGTGGTTGGTCACTGGAACAGGCTCCCCACGGAAGTGGTCACAGCACCAAGCCTGTCAGAGTTCATGGAGCATGTGGACGATGCTTTTAGTCGTACGATTTAGTTTTAGGTAGTCCTGCGAGGAGCAGGGAGTTGGACTCGATCCTTATGGGTCTCTTCCAACTTGAGATACTCTATGATTCTAAATACAGATGATGAATACCAACTACTTCACTTAGAAAAGTCAACTGTCAAAGAGTTAAAAACTGAATGGATTATGTTTAAAGGCATTTTATTCCACCAGCAAAAGACAATTCCTCAGGCTGTTCCTTCTCATCACGGATTATTTGCTCCCCTTAACAAAGCAAACACAAGAACAACAAACGAGCAACCCTCCACACACACCAAGAGAATTCTTAAAACCTTGGCCAGTCTTCACATCATAATACACTGTTGGAGAGTATTATTTAGAGAGAACTCTGAAACAGTTCTTAAAACTGAAATAGGCCTTTGATCTAAGATTAGGCAAACTAGCAAGTAAGAAAGGAATATATTCCTTTGACGCTCTGTATCATATTTGCAGACTAACTGGGAACTAATTTTAACTTATTAAACAATTATGCTATTCAGCAGTTGTCTTTACATTATGGACTTTTTCTTGCATGAAAAGACTACACAGCTACAAAACTACTCGTTTTAGGGGGTATGGTCCATGTGGGTAAAATACAACAGAGTGAAAACCCTATATTTTATGTTCATGCTACCTCACAGTCTTTAGAGGCTTTTTACCAAGCTAAACTCCTTAGAATGTGATAAACATCTGTACTGAGATTAAACAGGGAATCAGGGAAAGATAATTTTATACCCCTGTTTTGGGGTTTGATATTTTTTGGCATGGTTTGCCCACTGATGATAGAGTACAAGAAGTTAATGCCAATGCATGAGAAAATGTTAGATGCTCACATGTTTCTAATGAGGTCTTTAAACTCTATCCACTGAATTTCTGTACAACAACTGGAAATGAAGGGATGACATACCTCTTTTTTTCACCAATTTTTTTTTCCCCCCCCCCCCAATTGTGCAGATTTATAGTTGTTCAAATACCATCTACTGGATTACAATCACAAAACCTGTATATTTTCTAAATAAGTATGCAGGCATAATATGCAGGCATAATGTCTTACAAGTACCCATGAAAGATCTGGAACACAAGAAAGCCCCATGTTCTTGCAAAGCATCTGCCAAAACACACAACTCAAATTCTAAGCCTGAAAGTTCACCTTTTCACACCGATGACACTGATCAATACCAATTCATTTTTGGCAGACTTCAAGTAGAGAGAAATCACAAAGCCATCCAAGGTTGAATTTCAGTCAGGCAATTAAGCACAAGACGACTACCAAACCAAGATCTGAGTCAAAGATAAATTTACTTATCTCTCTGTCTGTAAAATTTCAATTCATTGCACCCAAGATGTCTACAAGGTCCTATAATGATAAATTTAAATATTTAATATACAATATAGATGAAGAACTCCATAATAAAGTCAGAAAAAAATATTAACTTGTATAAAATCTTGAATAGACAATTTTGGTATAATTGATTTTACTATAAATTGTTGTCCAGCAAAGTACTAGAACTCATATTTTCTGAAATAATAATTTTCAGGGTGTTAGTAATCAGGGTTGGTTTGTTATGCATTAAAGCTCTCCCAAACTATACCTTATGCGTATCCCAAATACCACTTTTCATATGATGCTCTCATAGGAAGTATTTGCTCTCTTTTTCTTCTTTGGTAAAGAACATGTGAAAAAAAGTGAGGTGCCAGATCCCAACTTTCAGTTTCCAGGTCAGAACACCAACTTCACAGAGTCATCACGTGTAATTTTGTCACTCCCAGCTAAAAAGATGCACCTTCTTTTGAGTAGACAGAATTTGTCTCTCACACCTGTGCAATGCATTCCCAATCCCACTCACACCCCAAAACCCCTGTCAGGACCCTTCCAGCTCCAGGAGTTCAGCTGGAGGCACTCAAGGCCAGCTAGCTGATGGGAGCTGTTGTAAAGAGCTGAAAGAAGACTCAGCAGAGGGAAGTCTCTCTTTGCTTCAGGGCTGCTTTTAACCTGAATATTCCAGACCCCATCCTTGACAGAGCTATGTTGCAAATATTTACATATTTGCATTTAAAACAGACAGGAAAGGTTCGTATCAATGTAATACAGATTGCAGAAAACAGTTTTGATACACCTATTGTTTTATGAGGAACACAGGTGTTCCTGAACTGACTAGTCTCATCCTTCTATATGAATTTTTCAACATATTTTATCTTGAGCCAAATAAAATTAATTTTATTATACTTATAAATTACATATAATATCTATTATATTGTAATAATTATTATATTTTAACTCATTTAGTGGAAAACTGAAATATTGCTATTAAAAAGGCATGAAGGAGAATTTACTTTTTTTTTAATATATGAAAACTGAAAATTATTGACCAAGTATTTGTTGGTAACACCTTTGGTAATCTTCCTAAAGTAAAGGAGGATGCATACGTTTATTTTAATTGAAAATTAAAGAATATTATTTTACATTACTTTTTCTGAATTTTTGTATTCTATATTAATAGATAATCTAATCAAGTCATTACAATCTTTAAGCAGGATACTTCTGGCATGCAGAATAATGAGCATGTGTAAAGATACATGTTGATATTTGCAGAATAAAAATTCAAACAAAGAAAAAATATTTGCTGTTTGCAATATTTTTCCAATGACATACATGAATCCAGTTTTAGTTATCAATTGTTACTTGGTCGTATTTTCAAAACAATTTAAGCAACTCAACTCTTTAAGCAGTATGGGTACTGCATGTATCAGGTGTGAGAAGTATTTCCTATGCAAGTTCAGCTACTTGTTCCATGAATTAGCTTCACCCTCTTAATTTAATTAGGAATTAAAACATCTTAATGGCTTAATGGTTGCTCATGATAGAAACAACAGTATGTTCACTACAAAGGCCTACTGTGAAAGTACAGTATTATTACAGCTTTTAGTGGTGCATTTAGATCCATAAAAAAAAGAAAGTTGGGTTAATTTTACTTTTTTTTTTTTTTTTAAAGTGAGTTAGAAATTGCAATGTTATATTCTCTTGCTGTTTACCTTCAGAGATGAAAAACAGATATTCACAGGAGTAACGTCCCATTCAAGAATTGCACTACTGTTTTTCTAATTGAAAATTTTCTAACTTCTAAGAGTTTTATTTTTATGTAAGAGATGAAGGTACATTCCTATAAAGCATATAAACTTAAACACCTTGGAAAGTTGCTTCTCTATCATTCAAGTCATTCTTCCAAACTGAATAGGGACACTAAAGCAAAGAAAAAAAAAAAATCAGGTCTGGAATTAAGTTAGGAAGAACAAGCAAAATTAAGTATTTCATGATCTCTTCAACGTAATTTTGTGCAAAAAATCTTGCAGGTTTATGGTCTTTCAGAACACACCCAAGCCTGCTCGTCCCTCTTTGAGATGTTGTAAGAAGGGTCTTTTTATAACTTGGTGCTTTAAATTCTGGAAAAGAAAAGATTAAATGCAATGACTAAAGGCAATGCTAGGTGTTAACTCAGATTTTTGAGAATGTATTCCTCTCATTTAAACAAAGCAAAAGAAAACAGAATAAGCTTCAGGGATCCATTTCCCTCTAGAAACAAGACTTGGAATGTTGTTTGTTTTTTGAATTGAAAAAGCGTACCAAACTTATTTTCCAATTACGAGCTCCCTGCCATTCAAGAAAGTAACTTTTTCACTTAAAAAAAAAAAAAAGAAGAGAAAAAAGAGTAGTTACATATGCTGATGGGCTTTGTAGACTGTTTCATAACTGTACAACTAGAGCTGCTCTGAGATGGACCCATTCCCCCTCACTGAGCTTGAATGCACCCCTGGGATCTTTTGATCTACCCCATGCTACACAGTTTCAAAAGGCTGAACCTCATCCATCATGCAAGTAATTTGTGCAGACCTGCTTTCCTCTCCACTACACCACCAGAGAAAACAAGTGTTGTGAGACCTAATACAGCAAGATGAGGAAAGCAGCTAGATGAACTTTTCTCACCAAGGAAGTTGAGCCAGATACTATTGAAAATGCAACGCAAGGCAAACATTCGAACAGTGTTAGCTGTTTTGAACTGACCTAATGAAATTTTTGTGGGCATATACGTGTATATAAAATACATACACACATGTATATGTGTATACACATAGACATGTTCCTGTGTTTCTTTAAAGGGAACCTGGCATTTTTAAAAAAATTTTTTTATCCTTCATTACATAAAAAAACCAGATCCTTTAAATGAATCTATTGCTGCCTTAAAGTCTATCTCCTTTCACTTTTCACACAAAAACATTTCACAGGAACAGGAATACTTATGTTTAATTTTGAAATTTATTACTGAAACTTCAATTAAAAATGCAAGTTGATTGAATAGCAGTGATACTTATCTCACATCTTCAGTGAAAAGAATTTCACAGTTTGTTTTCCACAGAAAATATATATTGCCATATGTGTACAGAGAATAAGAATTTTAGATGTTCTCAGGTAGAGCTACAGGTTCTGATTTATAAAGGAATTGAAAGCTTATGAAACAATGTGCAATGTGTGAAAAAAAAAACCTCAGGATGTTTCATTTTCCCTTCAAATGTGAATATTTTCTCTCCAGAAAATACCTCCACAAACTTGCCCTGAATTTAAGTTTTCAATAGGATGACCAGAGTAATGGTGGAAGCGTAGAGTTAGGTCAAGGTACTGTCAGTGAAGTGGATAATTGCTAAGGTGAATGGTGGAAATTAAGTACAGTGTACTGACCTTTTGAAACTGGTTAATTACGTCTTAGAGCTAACCTACACCATTTTATGACTAATATTAAAGACAGAGCCCTGAGAAAAAACAGACACAGAAAAAGGAACTCCTCCTGGTACAGTTCATTAGCAGGAAAATCTTAATGCTCTACTTCAGTTTAAGGCAGCACAATAGTGGTTGAGGCTCAAAAAGTTTTATCAAAACAAGTTTATTTCTCCTTCCCTTTAGTCAAGGGAAGACGGAGTAGGATGGAAGGCAACAATTAAACTGCCTGCCCATTTTTAATGGGACTAATGACAGCAAAAAGAAGTATGACGAAAAAGAGATATAACAGTCAATATTATTTCAGATGGAAAATGGAAAATTTTTCCACACACTCCCCAGGAGAAAAGGGGATTAAGAAAGCAGCAATTTTTGTTTGATTTTAGCCCAAACTTTTGTTAGCTTCCTATAAAACTTGGGAAAAAGGGAGGAAAGTATACTTAGAGAGTTATGACCTCCAGCTTTCTAAGGGAAGCCTTTAAAATAGAGATGGACAGAGCACAAGCATTATGGTAAAAAGCTGTAGTTTTGATATGATCTGACTGACAATGATAACAAACTCATATGACTGACAATGATACAAGAAACAAAAAATTCCAATTCAACCAGAAATTCTCTCTGCAAAAGGCTTTTCTTTTCCAAAACTGGCACTTTTTAACAACCACGTTTTCTGAGAAAAATTCTCCAAACATCTTAAATGAAAGTTTTCCATACATGATGCTTCACATGACATGCAAGGCCTTTTCCACAGCAGAATTGACTGAAAACAGAAGTTTCATTTATTTATTTACAATCTGAACCTTACTCAACCCCACCAAAACATTAACTTCTAATGCTATCTGTCTTCATACTAATAATCTACATATAAGCCAAATATGGCCTACAGACTTGTGACCCGTAGAGGCAAGAATTCCTGTTTAAACTAATAAAAAGAAACCTCTGGCAGCCTCACTCAAATACCTGTAAAACATGTGTTTCGGCTTGCACAGATCAGAAATGAAAATTTAAAATCAATATGGTTTTTTTATGCTTTAAATGACTGCACAGGGCTTTTGGGGGTTTTAAACCAGGATGAATAAATACACATTTTCAAGATTCTTGATATCCACGCTATATTGTGCTTGGAGGTCATTTCCACTCATCTATGCTGCAAATTATTCTACAAACTCAAAGAGAGAGACAAGTTAAACTGAAACTTTAATAAGTCACAGGTTGATTATGAAATAAGGATCATGTCACGTTCCTAAAAAAGAAAACCTATTGAAATAACCATAGATTCATAAAGAAATTAGTGAATTTGACTCTTACAGATCTTTTCCCTGCAGTTACTTACAAAACTCAGCAAAGAAAGCTCTTTGTTTCTGAAGCAAATGTTCCTTTTCTGTAACTCAGACAGGAATACTAGCTGTCATATCCAATAACCTTTTCAAAGCCAGAGCCAAGAACATGACAGTTGTGCAGTTTTACCAAGCATCTTCCAAGTTATTGCACATTGACAAGAAATGCAAGGACAGAGAATCTGCCATTTCACAGTGATAATTTTGTTTGTTTATGAGATGTCGTCAACTTCTAAAGTATTGAATGTGTTGCAGCTGCTAGAAGGAATGGCAAAAGTGCAATTTCCTTAAACATGGCACCTAGGTAGATTGGATCAAATGAATTAAAAACCAAGCTCTGCCTGGGGAGTCTACCATCGAGCGGAAGCATCACCTTTCTTCATTAAGAGTGCATTGTGAAACATAGTTACAATTTGTAAGATAACTATAATACTGGGTCTGAAGCTCTTTTATCAATGGTCTAAAAGGAATGGTATTAAACTGTTGAAGATACTCTCTCAGCACAACTGGGAGAAAAAAACATGTCTGTACTGGAAGATCAGGAAAAACATGATACAGGCAGAAGCATCTTCAAAGAGATGTTACATACAAGCAGAAGAGATCAGTTAGATTGCTGAATCTGATTCTCTGGAATCCCTTTTGGTTTTAGATCAGAAGTGTCTAGAGAACTTGGAAGATGACAATGGCTTCATTCCACTGCGTACCTCCCTTTGGGAAAAGTGTAAGAGGAAGACAGACTTCACATAAGCAAGACTGCCATGTCCAAGCAGATAGGAAATATTTTCTAGAATCTTCATTACCTGCAACATACCCTTTATTTTGTTTGGGAGCTTGAGGTTTTTAAATTTATTTTGTTCTGAGATTTCTACTGCTAGAAGTCTATAAGAGCTTGGTGATAACTGCAAAAGCTCCTAAGGTCTGCCTGCTTCCAAGCCCAGCACTGCCGTGCACAGATGTGATGTTTGCTGGCAAGCAAAACTATTACTCACCATGTGTGACACTAGGCAGTTTTGCAATTATTATTTACACTGTATGTGACTGTTTCTAGAATTCTTTTCCTTTTTCATCTAAAAGAAGTAATCAAAGTCTACCAGAATCCGTAGCACTCCTTCCACAGGAAAGGGAAGACAAATGTTGGCTACCTTTTTATTTGACAAGTACTTCAATATTTAATATAGGAAAAAATAAATTTACTCTGCTTTTTCTCTTATTGTGAGCAAGTCTGCCAAGAACACCATTTAGTCCATCAGAAACTATACTAAAAGCATGATAAATGTTATTGTGCCTGACAATATCTAGAGACATCAAGCCCTCCAACAAATTGAACTTTTTAATGAATGCTTATATTCATAACAATGCATGTATCTGAGCACCAGCATGTTTAGTAATCAAATATTTCTTCCTTCTGGTACTGCTCAAATGTTTAAGTCTGCTGCAAGCTGATATCATTGCACTATGTTGACATTAAAAGAAAAGTCACTGATTTGCTGGCATTTGTTTTCCTCTTCCACATCTACACACAGAGAAAACTTTTGTGTGTATGACTAATTTACCGCAAGTGATTTATGCAGGAATATAAGTTGTCCATAGATACATAAAAAACTAAAGGCTGAAACTTTACATCAATCATGAATAATGTATGCAGAGAGCCATAAATAAATTCAAGAAAAGAAAATGCTGGGAGTGAGGTGGGGAAAATTACCCTTGATCTCTCAGATTTTTCTTTCCATGCTGATTGTGGCACTGCTTTTATCAGTTTCTTTTAAGTTCAAGTTGATAAGGACTATGTATTACATTAAAATAAACTTACCATCTTCACTAAAAAACTAGAAATGGTGCCCATTTAAAATCATCTTTAACACAGCTTTAACAGTCCACATTAACGTGCATATCAGGACATGACAGTCCTGACATTTCAGATGATGTTTGCTTCATTCGTGGCTAACAGGTACATCTGCATGGATTGTAATGTAACTGGTGGAGCCCCACTTCAAACAACGAATTCACATGAAGAATTGTTTAACATCAACCACCTGCTGTTCAGGAGAATCTACTATGCGTTCAAGGAAAAAAACTTCAGAGTAACTACTTTTACCTATCTAAACTGTTGAGATCAGTAAAGAGAATACCAACACATCATGCACTCATTTTTAGTGGAAAATTATGAAGGGATTTTATCTTATTTTAAACAAAAGAGATATTTATATTTTTCAGGTGGAAAAGATAAGGAAGATGACTAAACAAATACTGAAAGCTTCTTGCTGTATGCTAGCCTTCTTCACTGTAATGACAATTCATAAAAAGATTGAGACTAGAGGAATATTCAGACTCTCAGTGTCTACCAAGTTGTACAGTACTACTTAGTTATTTCACATTTTCATATGTGAATAACAAGCTATTGCAAAAACTATTTAGAAAACCAATTTGAACTGGAAAGGACTGTTAGAATAAAGATATACAAACACATGCTATAAATAAATATCTGATAGCCTTAAGATGCAAGGACAATTCTGTCAAGCAGACATTCTTGTAGGTTTGCCAGAAAAGTATGAATGTTTGAATGAATATTTAAAAACAAGTAAGAGTATGATTATCTTTTCCGATACATCTTGTGCTATTTTAGCTGTCTTCTCCCACATAATGTCTATTTTTATATTTACATAATTACATGATCCTCTTAGAGCCCTACTATCTCAGATTCCTCCTGATTTAGTTCAACATTAAGTAAACAAAAAATTCTGTATCCGCACCTGCCTCCCCCCGCAATTTTACTGTTGATGGAGAAGAAGAGTAAATCTGTCAGGTAAACTATGACCTAGCTGATAATTAAAGTTTAGGATTTAAAACTGAAGGGAAGTAGTTGGTTTCTTTCTGAAATATACATCCACCAAATAAAATTAAGACAAAAAAATCTGCCTTAGTTAAAACTGCAGGAGAAAGAAGTCTGCACTTGTACTATCTTCAGGCCAAAAAAGGGTCTACAATAACAATACTTGCCAGTGCCCAAAACTTGGTGGTAAACAGATTGACTGAAAGGTTGTCCTATCAGAAACTGAAAATATATCTTACATAGACAATACACTACAGTGTTTAAATAATTACAATTAATGATTAAAGAGACTTGCTACAAGTATATTTCATTTTGCAGCTAAACCCAATGAGCCTTGACAAAACCAGATCCACTGAAAAGCATCTACAATCTCTTCAAGACACAGTAGTCACATAAAGCTGTGGTCCTTAATTCTACAGCTCTACTTATAAAAGTCTGAAGGATAGTATCCTGAAATATATTACTCTTTTTTTAGCAATAAAGAAAGAAAGAAAGAAATTCTGCCACAAGGATTCAGAGTCCTTGTAATTCTGATTGCATCTCTTTAGTCTTTCTTCTAATAGCTGGTGGTCTGTATAACAATAAACTGTATGAAAAACAGTGTGGTATCAACAGAAGGCATTTTTCAAATGCAACTATAATATACTTTTTTTTAATTAAATAAATAAGCTTTATGAAGTACTGCTGGCAAATCATTAGCATACATAATCAGAAGCTACAGATTAACAAGGAATTTATACAAAGCACCTGTGCACTTACCCCTAAACTAGTATGAAAATGAACTTTCCAGAAGACCAAGTGGTATCAAAAGGAGATATCAATCATAATTTAAATTCAAACAAAACCAAACAAAAACCCCCACCAAACAACAAAGGTTCCCATTCAATGTTTTTTTTTGTTTACTTTCTCATATATATATATTAAAAAAAGCAAACTAAGGCATATATTCTTGAAATACTGAAATTAACATTCACACTCACACTATATGGAAAAATTGCACATCTCTTGTCCTTTGTTTTACTGAATGTACCCAGGGGAAAAGGGATGATGACATGTGTTCTAATAGCTACATAACAATAAAGAATTTTTCCAGACAAGAATACTGAAGTCATCTTACATAAGAAAACAGTTCTATTAAAGTATAAGCCAAATGGTAAACCATTCATAGGCTGTCTTGGAAACTGAGGGGCTTTCACCCACACTCTAAAGAGAACAAATATATAAAAGCTTTATTCATTTTTATAGCCAGGCAATATATCAAACATGTCCACATGTCCTGATCAACTAAGTTACTAATGCACATGAAAAATGAACCATGTACTTTATTATCTTTCAGAAGAGAACTCAGCAATCCGTAGTTCAAGATGCAAACCTCATACATTACCAGTCCACACAAACACCTGTCATTTTTCTTATCAGTAAAGTGTGTTTCAGCTGAGAGAAGTGCAGAAAAAACTGATTCCTTGGTCACATATATATTAAAAAAAGTATACTTGATTATTATGAGCACTAATGCATTTTCTATGGGGAAATTCAATCAGCAAAAATAATAAAAATAAGAAATACTAAACGTGAATATCATCTACCTTGCAAAATAAAACAGAACATCAGCATCATCTGTCCTCATTCTCAATGCAGCTTATATTTGCCAATATAAATATTTCAGTATTTTACCACCATTCCTGGTTGGGGAGCTCTCGTATGCCTGTTTGCGGTCAAAAATGTAGAAGGCCATATATATATATACACACACATACCTCAAAATAAAATATTTGGGTAAGAACTATTCCTGAATTTTATCATCAATATTAATAGTCACTGAGTTTCTAAGTAGCCTAGATGAAATAATCACTGTGAGTACATTCTCCAGGTTGAAGTTGAAAGTGCTCTGGTTTAAGTCGCTCCTTGAGTTTCTGGGCATTTTCTCAGGGATCATTGGGGGACTCTTGGGAACCCTCTGAGATACTGGTGGGTACTGCTGCTGCCACATAAGGAGCCACTGAAATAACTGTCCCTTCACTGTGAGAATCTTGGACCCAGACAGGGCTTCAGAAGGAGGATGCAGCTCTGGAGTGTCAGGCTGCAGGGAGTCCCTTGAGCCTCTCGCTGAGCACATGGTCTCCTAGCCTGCAGGAGGTGTGTAGCTGTCAAGGGGCTGTGCTTCCTTGTGAAAGACCTGCGGGAAGAGGCCACCAGACTGCACAGCATCAGAGAGGATGAGAAACAGATGGACTAGATCGTCTCTGAGACCTTGCAGCTTCAACAGCCCGAACCGCCAGCTGTAGGGGAGGGGCAGGAAGAGCCTATGCCTATGAAGCTGGAAAGTGGAAACTCCCATGATGATGAAGGCTGGAAGCTAGTGACTTCTCACAATAGGAAGAAGGCTTATGCCCAAACTTGATAACCTGCAATTTCAGAAAAGGTTCACTGGCCTTGCAGTTGATGAGAAGCCTCTCTGGTGGGTGAGCCTGAGCCACTCAGGATCACTAGAAGGAAGCGGTGAATAGAATGAATACCCCACAAAAAAATTGAAAATCTAGATTTCTAAATTAGAAAAAAGATAAGAAATCTCTACAGGATGTCTGAGTCCTGTTCCTCCTACATTTTGACAAATTTGCCATAATGTTTTACTTCTTTTAAGCTGGTTTAATAATATCTCTCGGTTACAAATATCCTATCTGTCAAGATACTGGGAAACATTCTGAAATTCTCCTCTCTTCCCCCATAAGATGAACACATTAAGTGAGACCTATTTACTTACTGAAAAAAATTAATTATAATTAAATTACCAATAATAAATGGTCCATCAAATCATTGTTCCTTATACTATTTAGAAGAAAATACTCAGATTTTCTCATTTTACATATACGCAACCTATATACACATAAATAATTTTATGCAGACACATCAGTTGACCTTATAGCTATATTACATTATAGGCAACAGTAGACATACTGAAAGATTTTATTACTTGAAGAAAAAGTGAAGGATATCTTACCAATAGCTATTCCCCATCTCCTCCTTTTCATTCTGCAAGTAGTATCCTAGAATCACAGAATGGTTGAGGTTGGAAGGGACATCTGGAAGTCATTTTGTCCAAACACCCTGGCTCAGGCAGCACCACCTAGAGCCAGTTGCCCAGGACCATGTCCAGATGGCTTTTGAATATCTCCAAGGTGGGAGACTGCAACTTCTCTGGGAAACCTGTGCCAGTGATTGGTCAACCTCACAGTATAAAGGTGTTTCTTGATGTTCAGAGGGAGCCTCCTGTGTTTTGGTTTGTGACCGCTGCTTCTGATTCCATCACTGGGCACCACCGCAAAGAGCCTGACTCAATCTTCTCCACACCTTCCCTTCAGGTATTTACAAACATTCTTAAGACACCCCTGAGCCTTCTTTTCTCCAGGTATCTCTGCCTTCCCTCATATGACAGATGCTCCAGTCCCTTCATCATCTCTCTGGCCATCTTCTGGACTCTTTCCAGTATGTCCATGTCTTTCCTGTACTGGAGAGCCCAGAACTGGACCCAGCACTCCAGATGTAGCCTCACCAGTGCTGAGCAGAGGGTAAGGATCACTTCCCTCAGCCTGCTCGCAGTGCTTCTCCAAATGTGGCCCAGGATACCATTACAACTCTTTGCCCCAAAGGCATGCTGCTAACTTCCATTCAAATTTTATTTAATATTCTCTTTTTTTTTTCTTCGCTCCACCCCCAACATCAACGACATTACTAGGCTTTCTCTTTTAGTCAACCCTAATGTTATTTTCCAGCTCTGACTGGGACTAAGACCTTCACCTCTGGCTGACACCATGAAGGCCCTTGCAGTACAGATCTCTTGGCTGTCCTAACTTTCCTTGGGCCCCCTAATTCCAGCCCCACTCTAACAACACCTTTAAGCTTTCTCTTTTGCTCAACCCTAACCCGAGCTTCTGGCTCAGACTGGGACAAAGAACCTTACCTCCAGAACTTCTGTCAGTATCACCTGCAACCTCGCCTGCTCTGTGTTTCTTATGTTCGACACTGTTCAGAAATATTGCCCTCCTACTTCTATGGCTTTGCTGTATTTTAAAAGTAATGCTCATGGTATAAAATGTACCAACAACTACATCAAAGGTCATATTGGCTTTACTCGGCTGTGCCAAAAAGATGCTACGCTAGCATACTTCAGTAATTTGACTCTGCAAATTTATTACATGGCTTAAGAAAGTCCCCGTTTGCTATGATCTTTCAGACTATCCAATATCAACTTGCTGCTTGGGATGCATTCTAGCCTACTTCTTCATAGTAGCCACTTCCAAAGGTTTCCCAGTTCCTTGAAACTCCTTATAAGTCAAACACTTTTTGTTCCTCTTTGTACAAATCTGAAGAGAGTGACCCTCAGAGTAATTCCTGACTGCAGAAACAAAAGCTGAAAACTTGGTTCCAACAGAATTCAGTAACTATATACTCATAACTTTAACATTGGGCATCCTTTAAACAGCCTTTGACTTTAAGGTTGTTTTTCGAATAATGACAAAACCCCTCAGACTCAGGTGCTTCCCATCATTAGAAACAGAGACTGAATCTAAACTCCTTTGGAGGTACTGGGCACCTTTTTCTAACATCCTTTTTACTGCAAGCTCTTCAAATGATCAATTTTCTGTTATGTTTAGCAAAATATTGGTGCCTAGGTAGGCATGACCTTACATAAAAATGGCATGTACAACATGCCCATTTGCTATATTGCTAAATGCAAGTGATATTTGAGATGGGATTAACATGACTTAATTCTCAAACTGCATTTCCTTTTCTGCTTAGAGCTGAACAAAATAATTATACTTCCAACTGAGATTAATCTAAATGAACATTATACAGTGGTTTAGGTGAATGTAAAGTGTTCTCTAATCTCAGTCAAGGAAAGAATTCACATTTCAACTAATCCCTTGGAGAATACTGCTTGAAATTTATAAGGGACACACATCAACCAAACTCTCAAATCTTGACAAGCCATCATTCATCTGGAGAGTGAGAACTCCAATGTGCTAACAAGTGCATAGTTGCTTTTGCTACTATGCATGGAGAGGTTGAATATCGAGGGAATAAACAAGTAAAAATTCCCATGTTGACTAAAAATCAACTGATCTAGGAAATGTATCTGAAATTAATTTCTTTAAAAAAATAAAAATCACACCTTAATATTTATGTCTCACTACCAAGCAAGGGAAAACTGGAGCTCTCAATATTCATGCCAAAAGAGTTTTGTTCATTTGCCTTACAAACAGTAGCATGCTTTTCTTGCAGTTGATTGTAATATGACATAACACAGCAGGGGTGATGGTGGTAATAGATTAAACACACTGTGTTAAAAAACTTAAGTAAATGGCAAAGATTGTTTTAGGCATAGGGATTATAGCAATTATTTCTCCTAATTTAATCTGAAATCTCAAAGGACAGCTGGTTTGGGGCATTCTTAACCAAAAAGATCTGAAGCTAAGCATAAGCTTTCATCCCTTAATTTGCCTTAGTGACATCTTGGCTTTATGAAAAAAAAAAAAAACAAACAAAAACCCAAAACCAAACCAAAAAAACCCTACTCACTAGTTCCCAGTGTGCTTAAAGGTTGAATACTAGACATTTGGGTTTATATTTCAAAAGAAGGTATAATAGACCTCTGCTGAGAACCTTTTTTTTTTTTTAAATGACACTTGAAACCTTTTATTAAACTTTGCTTATTTCCCTTTTCATCTAAGTATGGGCAACTTCAGTATTGCAACAACTTTAAGAGTTGTGATCTGAAGTCAGTTTACTTGTTATTAGTGCTCTTATCAAGGGAAGAGAACTGGGGGTGGGGTGGAGGTGTGTGGCTTTTTGTTTTTTTTCCTCCCCAAACCTAATACAACAAACTTCTTCCCAAAATAACGAACACAGACTACGCCCTTAGAAAGCTGAGCCTGACTAATGCAAATCTTTTCCAACATCAGGATAAAGAACAGATTTTTCAGTTTGTATGCCTATGAGTAGAAATACATACACAGACTGTATTGGAAGTAAAATTAAGTTTCTATTCTATGGAAAAGTATGACTGATTAAATTTTCAGTCTTAACTCTCAGAACACTGATAATTTATCTATAATTTACCAAAGATAATTTAAAAATTTGGGATTTTTACTGATAAACAGCATACAAATGTAATAGTAGTCGAGACTATAACAGCCTGCCTCACTTTGCTTCAAGTTCTTATCTATTACTGTGTGTTTAGTAACACTATTAGTTATTATTAGTAACTAATTCAGGGACTAAAAGAAGCTATGAGCCATTCTAATAAGCACTGTAAAATGAAGATGATAACCCCTATTAAAAAAAATACAGGGATTTGTCACAAGAAGATGAATGTAGGCATGCAGAAAATCACCTGGGGGAAACAAAAAAAAAAGTAAACAGTGCAATGGGTAATCTCTCTCTCTTTTTTTTTTTATTTAATATATTTTTGAAGTTTTATTTGCCATACAGAAGGTCAACACCTCCCTGCTGCCAACCGATTTCTAAGCCGACCTTCCATCCTGACTTCATATTGCTGAATTGAGCCAAATATGTAGACAAATGAGGAACTGTAAGAAAACAGTAAATCAATAGTGGTCAGCACGATTGGAAGCGCTCAAAGCAAGTTCAGATTGTCATCAGTCTCAAGAATTTCCTAGACTGTATCAATATGATGTGCTGCAGATCAGAACATTGTTCAACCCAACTTACTAGAAATTATTAAATTAATAATATTAAAGATGTAACAAGAATGACAACTGATAGACAGGAAAAGAAAATACTAAGTAAAATTATCTCAGTTTACAGTACATTTTTCGATGTAACTGCTAATGAATCATACCAACAATACTTCAAAACCAATAGCAATAGTCAAAGCACTCTATATTTAAGTTAGGAACTATGCAAGATCACTTATCTTACAGATGAAGATTGTTGACTTTGCAGATTAATAATTAAGTGATGCTGGGAATAGGATGTTTGCTGTAATTGTAGATCTCTAAAAATAAATACATCTTAGATTACTAGAATACTTAATAGTGTGAAACCACAGTAGAATTTGTAATCATTACTTTCCTGTAGGCAAAACAATTCATACCAACATACTTAATAAAAATTTGCAAGTCTGATTGGACATAACATTAAATTTTCAGGAAAATCAATATTGCATCAAAGTTGCTCGATGAATACCAGACTATTATACCAATGTTATTTCAAGTGCAGGTAATTTGCTTTATACACCAGATTCCAAAATTTGCCACATTCTGGTGCAGTGAGCGTTCTCGTTATACAACAGCCTATGCTAAAAGGGACAGATTAAGCCAGTATTTGAGCTTATTTTCTCTTCTGAACTGAAAGTTCAACAGGATTCAAGAAATGCAGAAACTGGCTTTGTTCAAAGAAATTTTCAAGTGTTGTGTTGCTTAGACTTCAGTTAAATATGGTAGACAGCATTGTCTCTGCACAGCTCTCCTTTCAGCATATGAACCTGAAATATACAGCTTTAGTCACTTGATCTAGATAAGAAATTATGTAAGATAATTTCTATAGTGCTATGGTCTGGTTGCAAGTGCCTGTAGAAATAGTTCTACTGTTTCCAGTACGGTTTACATGACACCTCTTCTGTTTTATCTGAACCATACCTATAGTAACACATTATCTTGGATAACTTATTTTGAAGTTTCAAAGGTCCCTGAAGAATCTTGTAGCACAGTTTTTAATCACCTGTTACTACACAGTTTAAATTAGGAACTAATCCAAAGTTCATTGACATCAGCAGATTTCTCATTGATTTCAGGATATCACTTATGCTGTTGCTCAAAGAGCATATTTGCATATTTGCTGCATATTTGCAGTACTCCACTGATGTAAACAAGAAAAGTTTTATGACTGTATCCAAACAAAGCACTCATTAATTTTTCCTAAGATTGAATCCTTTGTTTGAAAGTAATCTGAAAATATAATGCTTCAGTGCAGAGGCACCTCCTTCAGTGCCAGACAGTTCTCTTTAAGCATGAAGACCAAAAAGTAAAATTCCTATCACACATTACAAAGAAAAAAAGAGGAAAAAAAAGGAAAAAAAAAAAAAAGCATGGCTGGTTCTCTTTCTTTCCTACATCCCATTAAAGTACTACTTCTTTGTTCAGGAAGCAATACAACTTTCTTGTATATACTATAGCTGAGTCAAAAAGAAAATTCCATTTCAGCAGCCACAATGAAACAATAAAACTGATTTTTTTATTCCTCACACATAAGTTGGAAAGCAGAATTACCTAACTATCCTGAAAGTTGTATGAATATAACTATATCCTAGATGGCAGGCATGAAGCTACATTAATTCTAACACTAAAAGTTTAGGCACCTTCTTTATTTCATAGAACATGACAAGAACCTTTAGAAACAAGAAACTTCATTCCAGTTCCTCACGTGTTTTCCCTTCAAAGGCATGCAAAAAAATTACTTAATCCATTTACCATACAGTAAACCTGAAACTCTAGATTACTACACAGCAATGGATTTCACAGGCCTTCGAGGCTTGCGTAGACTTGTGACTCAACATAAGCAGTGTTCCTAACAGTCCTGCTGAGTCCACAATGGAAACTGTTCATAAGTACAAAGGTGTTATATCCTGGATAAATAAGGTTCCACATATGCATTTCTTATTAACATTATGACAAGAGCTTGCAAGGTGACAGGGTTGCTTTCCATGGGGGGAAAGAAAAAATAAATTAAAATTAAAACAATCTGAGATAGGAATTTGTTGTTTGGGTTTTTCTTTTTTTCCAAGAAAGTAAAGCCTTTTTTTTTTTTTTTTTTTTTTAGTAGGAAGGCCAAATATTTGTCATGTCTAAAAAAGAGCATTTTATTTTCAAAAACTAAGAAAGAGAATGATCTAAGGCTATTTTTCCAAACAAACCTCTGCCCAAATTAGGTTTTTATTTTTTAAGTAACACATTAATATCCTTATCTGGATAAGGATAAAAAAAAAGCAACTACATCATCAAGTACAAAATCCTTATAACTTTAATTTAATGTCTTTAACATGTCAGACATTAAATTAATTTTGTACATTCTACCAGTCATTACATTTGATTTATCAGTGGGCTTTTTTTAAAAAAGAAACAGCTTATTTTAGCACAAGTTGATTATATGTGAATGCATAACAAGTAAGCCTACTAGCAGAAATATTTACTTAAACAAGAAACTAAGTGAATACCAAAATATAATCCTGAAGTCAAATTCAGGATATTTAAACATATTTAATAAAGCTTTTGGGGGGCAATTTTTTTTTTTAAACTATACACTGCAAAAAAATTGATTTCTGATACAGAACCATGTAGTGAACTGACCACACTAATAAATTATTAAGAAGTAACTTTGTCATCATTTTGGGGTTGTCAGTCTAAGCTATGAAAAACTGTTTTTGTTAAAAATGCAATGCTGACCTCTAGGACAAAGATTGCTTCCTGTATATAAACACACAAACATATATACACACATATATATAAGTGTGCATGTGTGTATATTCCTCCCTTGTCTTCAAAACATTTCCTCACCAGGTTATACTTTCTGCCAGTGGCAGACCAACAGGCAAAACAAACCTGTACAAATGATGCAGCTTTGGCATGATATTCCTTTCACAGAAAATCAGTATGCACAGATATGTGTCAGTATGCACACATATGTTTCTTCTAAACATATTTTCCTCACAGAAATAAATACGAGTTTTCATCTTTCAGTTGTAACAGAATGTCCTTAAATAAAAAAAGTCCTGGTCTTGGTTTGTATTTTCATTGCCAAACATGCAAGGAAGACCCAGGAAATACTGGCAAGTACAACTCAATACAGTTTAAATATCTTGTTAGAAGCCAGTATGGGGAAAAAAAGTCAATGAAACTATTTTTCCAGCACTTTCTAAATTACGTTTGTAAGAAAAGAGGCAATCAGATGGAACCTTGATATTATGCACCATCACAAACTATACTTTATGTTGGAAAGTAAAAACATTCACATTAAGTACATAATTTCTGGAGATAACACTAAATTTGAACTAGTACCTGTTTTATGAAAACAGAAGAAAGAATAGTTAAGGCTCTACAAGAATTCTTGCTTAAGCAATGCTCCAGAATTCTTTCCTTACTCTCAAACTATCTGTAAGCTATTGTAATTTAGGCAGGGAAAAAAACCAAACGTGTATATCTAAAGTAATTTTTTAAGTACTTTTATCAAACCATGAATCAGATGTGTGGTAACATCATCATCCCATTTCATTCAGTCTGAAAATCACACCAGCCTCTCAGACAAATGAAGGATTGAGCCTAGTAAGGAACACTCCAAATTCTAGACCTAGTCGAAAAATAATGAGATTTCACCACAGGAAAATTAACTGCATTGAGTTTCCATTCTATAAAGTCATTTGAGTTCTCAAATAATTCAGACGACGTTTTCAGAAAATTGCCTAACGATATTTTAAAACTCAGCCTTGAGGATTCTATTATCAAACTTTATAAAGACTCCTTTAGCACACTAAAACAGACTACTGGCTATTCTATAGTATATAAAATCATCACAAATTTAATTTTGGGGATGTCATTTTAATCCTATGATAGCTGTGCATAGTATGCAATATTTCTGTGCATCTTAGGTAAGAATTAAACAGACCAATTCACAGTAGCCATTATAGCCATTAAGGCTCCTGTTATACATCTGATAATAATTATGTTTTCTGCTGGATTCAGGGGACAATCAGAAGGCATTTTGGGGGTCAAGCAAAGAGTATGGGACAGAATAGATGGTCTTACTACAGGTGTCTATATTTCCTGTAAGGTTATCAGTGTATCACTATTTCTAATTCATGTATATACTAAGTGAATGAAAACAGCATTTATAGGTAAGCAGCTCTGCAGCATCTTCACGCTATAAGGTAATTTCAGAAGAAAGATGTCTGGAAAAGGTAGAAATCATGCAGAATCTTTAACAAGAACTAGCTGTTAACAACCTGAGTCTCCAAAAAGGCTGTTCCATTTTAAACAGCATTTAAATGTCTACAGTGAGAATAGAAGACTAGATTTATCCAGAAGCCTGACTCGCCTCAGTGGAGTTTCCTCTACCTGGGAAATGACAGGTAGGGAACAGTTACTGTTCTTTAAAAG
Organism: Haliaeetus leucocephalus; assembly: GCF_000737465.1. Classification (NCBI taxonomy): domain Eukaryota; kingdom Metazoa; phylum Chordata; class Aves; order Accipitriformes; family Accipitridae; genus Haliaeetus; species Haliaeetus leucocephalus. The sequence continues at coordinate 1,309,668 of NW_010973325.1, forward strand.
AAAGTAATGTACCTATGCATAGATTGCTATAATATACAGTGTAAAACATCTATATACTGAGAGAGAGAACAGAAAACATTCGTTTTAAAGGATTTTTAAAGATATTTCATTGGCTTTAGTGCAAAATCAGCAGCATTCGTGACTTACCTTCAACTCTGTACAAAAAAGGAAGAACAGAAATGTCTCTGCCTAAGATACAAAATGCTAATTTAGCCTGTGCTCGTTTTCATCTAAGGATACTTCTTTTGATACTGATGTTCCAATAGGCTTTAAGTACCAATTAGTGTAATTTTTGCCTCGTATCCCACAAACTGGAACATGAATTTCCCTCATTAATTACCAACATACTAGACAATGTAGAGTAAAAGCACATTCTGTACTTCAGCTAGCAGAAAATTATTTTAAACAACTCAGAAGTAACTACCTATAGTGGCATTTGTAAGTCTACAGTGCACACCAGTGGAATGTAGCAGTATGTGCATTTTTTCAGTTTATAGTATAATGTAAAATTGCTTTGTAAATATTCCATCCGTATTTAATGTTTAAACCACCAGAAAAGCATGTCCTTCAGAATGATAAAGACAGATATAAAATGCTGAGGAAGACTTGCAAAGAGTTTAAACAAGAATGTTTTATTGTGCATGTTATAAGATTAAATGAACATTCTAAAACCTAAAACTTTAAAAGTCTTGCTAACTATAATTCTGTGTTTACAAACGTCAGGGCAACACACCAAGGATTTGCTCTGTTTTATGAAGAGTCCAAAGACCTAACTAATCAGACTCAGGTACAATTTTCTGTATTTTTTTCAGACTCTTAGTTAATTGATCTGTAAACTAAGTTGTATCTGACAAAATTGGATAGCCCATTTCCAGGGACATTCAACCGGGATTGTCACTGATGTCAAAATTTTCATGTTCTTCAGAGAACTTAAAGATTCCTAGTTTTTCCTACAACGATTACTTTTAAAATGTATATATCTACTATCAACACCTTTTATTTATTCAATGGTTTTACAGGCTTGATCTTTGCCCTTCTATGGATTCTCATGCAAACACAACAATAATGCAAGTATAATTTTATACTGAGCAATTGCTTCCCCCTTTTTAAGAATAACAAAGTGTTGTTAATAGGTTAGTTGTAATACATGTGAAAAGAAAGGCATAGGAAATATTAATTGATTTATTATCCCAGTGAGAGCTACAAGCTCTTCTAGAAAGAGAACTGAAGCTTATTAAATGTATTTTGTACATACAAAAATGTTTTTGACAGCTAAGAAATGTCAAATAAATCTTAGTTTAAGATGTGATCTTATGGACTGAATATTGTGTAACAAGCTCACAAATAGGTCACTTCAAAAGCGCCAAACATATCTAACAATCTCTGACACTGATAGCATTGTTAGGCCACAAATTCACAGTAATTTGTAAGATGGGCTCCAGAGAGTACAATACATTTTTCCTGCAATAAACACAAAGTGGAAGGATGGGACACTCCACTTCCATTCCTCCTTTCTCCTAGAAAAATATTTGGCAGACACAAAGCCTTAATTCACTAGCTCTCTAAAGAAAGCCAAGACACAATTTCCACTATCTAGTCAGCAAAGTAAGGTAAAATTTAAGCCCTAATCTGTAGTGAGGAGGTAATCTTTAAGAAGAATATCCAATTAGTACTTGGTTTGAAAGTGTTGTAATGAAAGAATACTTTAAATTAAGGAAAGGCCAGAGAAAGCTAAATGTATGAGGACTTCTAAGTGTCCTTAGAGAAACAGACAAATTGTGTGCAGTAAAAACGGATGACATTTGACTGCTTGCAAATAAAGAAAGAGTGCTGTCAAACATCAATCAAGATTTGAACAATAAGCTTCTTAGTGTTAAGATTAACTTCTTATTTTACTATTTAATGGGAGAGCAGAATTTTTATAACAGAAAATTAAATTATCAATTTCAACACTAAACACAACTTCCTGTTGTATCTGTTAAAATGGTCTAATTTATAACCCCAAGCAGGTCAAGTTCAATGCTAGTGTCACACAAAGCCACATATAGTACTCATAGTTACTATAAACATAAATTGCCACTTTACTACCTTTTTGTTAATACATTGAAAACTCATTTACAATTTCCAAATTGATGCAGAATGCATTATTTTTGGGGAAAATCATGTGTGTCGTGATTTAACCTCAGACAGCAACTAGGCACCAGGCAGCCGCTTGCTCGCTCCTGCCCCACTCTGTGGGGTAGGGGAGAGAACTAGAAAAAAAAGTAAAACTCATGGGTTGAGATAAAGACAGTTTAACAGGACAGAAAGGAAGAAAATAATAATGATAAAAATAATAAAAGAATTGGAATATACAAAACAAGTGATGCACAATGCAATTGCTCACAACCCGCCAACTGATGCCCAGTTAGTTCCTGAGCAGCGATCCCTGCCAGCACCACTCCCTACAGTTTATATACTGGGCATGACGTCACATTGTATGGAATACCCCGTTGGTCAGTTTGGGTCAGCTGCCTTGGCTGTGTCCCCTCCCACCATCTTGTGCCCCTCTAGCCTTCTCGCTGGCTGGGCATGAGAAGCTGAAAAATCCTTGACTTAGTCTAAACACTACTGAGCAACAACTGAAACCACCAGTGTGTTATCAACATTCTTGTCATACTGAACTCAAAACTACACTGTACCAGCTACTAGAAAGAAAATTAACTCTATCATAGTCAAAACCAGGACAGATGATTATCAAGGTCACCGAGGCTTTCCATACTTAATTTGTTCCCAGATGAATGAGTACTCATCTTTTAACAGAAAGCAATTAGTTACTGGGAGCTCTGATACTCAAATCTCGGCAGCTGTGAAGCTTCTACATTACACAAAATCTCTCAGACTTCCAAAAGGCTAGCAGAGCTAACTATTCCTAAAAATGGTTTAATTTATAGCAGCATTGTCACTTGCACGCCAAATATATTTTTCCACATTCCCAGTGGGACTGTCAGATGATCTACCAAAGGAAATAGCAGATTAATTTATGCATGACTGAAACAAAAAATGCTTAGTCAAGGATATGAAAATAATCCAGAGGTAATGATTAATCTGTTATTAATCTAGAAATTCCTTTGTGATTTAATATTGCAAGTGTGTACAAATCAGGTTCCATGCTTAGCCTAGTATGTGTCTGCATTTTCCTTTATTTCACTTTCAAATTTTTCACTGTCAAAAACCTTGTGTGGTGTTCCAGCATCCACTTCTCAACAGTAATATATAGTAAGTGAAATTCACACACACATTGCCAACACACAATATTTGGGTTTTTTTAATAAAGGAAGAATTTTCACTTACAAAAAAACCCCCACAAATGTAAGTAATTTCATTCACATTAGTCAGATTCATCAAGACCAATGTTTTCCTGTAATTTAAAAACTAGATGTATAAATCTTAAAAATCTCAGAAGACAAACAGAATGCTCAAAATATCACCTCCTGTTAACAATTAAAGCAAATCAGCATGTTCCCAAGGAAAAAGCAGCAACACATATATACGTGTATATGCATGCACATACATAAAAATTGAAATCTATCCATCTCCAACAAATTCTCAGCACATTTTTACTTCTTGTTGCTCTATTCCTGCTGACAGTGCCATAAAACTTAAAGACTACATTTCTTAAGCAAAAAAATTAACTAAATCTAGACTTCACTGTTGTGCACAAGTATGACAAGATAAAATCCTATTTAATGAGCAAGCAGAAAATAAAAGAACTAAAATCTGAAGGAACTCAAATATGGCAGATAGATGTTAATTGTCACTGTGGATGTTCATCTATGAAGGAAATTCCATTTACATATGCACCAACTTGTAACTAGAACTTGGAATTTAATAGACTGTTTGCAATCTTTTCCAAAACATGAAAAGAAAGCTAATTAATTTTCCTGCTTTATTCCAAATCTGAGATGTTAAATTTATAGGAAATTTTAAATTCTCTATCTATATTTGGTTATATAGATACACATTTTGAGTTTTATTGGATCTAAGAGGTCCTCAACCCATTGTTCTGAAAGCTAAATCCTGAAAGCTGCAACACAAATCTTTCTTATTCTTCTACTCATGAACTTGGATTGAAATGAATGCTTCTTTTCTAACACCATGCCTACATAACCAGGCAACATTCTTAAATTACTCCTTTGAAGGCTGATCTCCTTTTTAAAAGCACATCGCTTTCTGGCATCAGAACTCCACTAAGAGCTCCCTACTAAGCTAAATCAGTCTCCTGACATATCTACCTGTTCTCCTGAGTATTAGGACAAACCTTTGTTGCACTTGGAAGATCCTGTACTTCAAGACCTGACAGCTTTGTTGACCTCCTTTGTTGACCAGTCAGAGCTGCCTTCTATGGGATCCTACCTAACAGTTCCTTGACTAAACCAACATCCTGCTTTCCTTAGGTTTGGGGTCTGTACTCTGTTGCTCCTTTCTCACTTCCTTCAGGACCACAAACACCACTATTTCAAAGTTACTACAGTCAAGGAAATTATTCATCATCAAACCCTTAACTAGTTTCCTTCGTATTAGTCAACAGCAGATCCAGCTGTGCATCACCACTGGTTGGTCCATTTAATACCTACAGCAAGAAAATATTCCTGAAACCCTCCAGAAATCTCTTTGATTGCAGCAGTCATGTTGTCTTTCTAGCAGCTGTACAGTCAGTCCCCCATGAGAACCAGGGTCTACAACTCAGAGACTTGAGTTCTTTAAACACTTTATTTGCTTCCTCATCAGATTGCCTGTAACAAACTCCCACCACAATGTCACTCTTACTGTCCTCTCCTCTGATCCTGAGCCATAAGTCTGACTGCCACCCATCCTGCAGGAAAGCTCAAAAGATCTGAGCAGCTTATAGATCTGAGGGCAACTTCCATCCCCTCAGCCCTTCCTTGTCAGTCTTTCCTGAAGTCCTTCACAGTACTCCAGTGGCATGAACCTCGCACAGCATCTTAATTGCTGCAACAATATTGTAGTTCTGTAACCACATACAGCTCTAATTCTTCCTGCTTGTTTCCCAGGATGCATGCATTTCTGTACCAGCACTTGAGAGAGCTGTCCCTTCAACTTGTTTTATCATTCCTGAAGTCTTTCTTGCTCCTATCAACCTGCACCCTGACCTTTCCAGCCCTGACCACCACTTCTTCACTTTACTGTGGTCTGTGATCTCCCATCCCCACCATTCCTAGTTCAAAGGTCTCCTCATTAGGTTGGCCAGCTTATTGGATCAAGGAGACAACAGCTGGTCCCCCATGACCTCAACCCTAGAGCTGTGTAATCATTCCCAATATGCCTCCAGATGGCGCCCATGTGCATGAGCAACAGGGAACAGTAGTAGTCTAAGGACTGGACAGACCTTGGCAATCTCTCTGCAGTGTTCTGGATCCAAGCCCACAGCAAGCCATACAACCCTCAAAAAGGCAAGTGGGGGACACAAGGGTTTCTGTCCCCACAGGAGGGAGTCTCCTACTACTGTCACTCACTAATTCCTCCTGATGTTAACGCATGGTTCAGGTTAAAAGCAGCTCTGATGCCTCCCCAGTTTCTTCTCCCACTCTGCTACAAGGCTTTTGAACCTATTCTGCAACTGCAGATCTGCATGTGGAAAAAGAGCCATCCTCCAGTTGCTGAAAATCATGTTTCCAGCCTTCCTACTATAGGACTAGTTACCTCACAACTGATCGCAGTCTCTGGCTGCCTCTCCTGTGTGATTCAGACTTTCTTACCTCTGGGGACCCTGTGAAGATCCTGTTAATCTCCTCTTTGCCTTCTCTGAGCCTGCCCAGCCTGCTCACTTCCTCCTGCAGCTCAAAAGGGGCAATACATTTCCTCAACCAGAGTACACCTCTTGTAGTCATGGGCACTCCTTTCCACTGCCCCAGCCTCAAGGGAAGGTATCAGGCACTGCCTGCAGCCCAAGGCCTGGGGACCTACAACCTCCCTCAGCAACTCTGAGCCGAGGTCTCTACTGTGGCAGCGGCAGGTGCTGGGGACCGTGCCCCAGGGGGTGCTGCTACTGTTGCTGATGCACCTCGTGCTGCCATCAGCATGTTTCCAGCCCCTTCCCACAAGCAAGCTGCTGGACAAGCCACTGCTCCCCCACAGACTCAGCCTGGGACCTGTGCGCTGGGCCTGGCAGTTACACAGCTCTCCCCTGGCGCCGCCTGAATGGGCGCTCAGCTCTGCCTAACTAGGAGTTACCTTCCTTGGCCAAAGACTAGATCTCTGGATGTCCCCGCCACCTCTGAGGATGCCGCGGCCCCCCTCCTTGCCAGGTTGCTGCCCCCACTATACCCACTTGGTAACCCGGGGGCAACATCCTCACGGTGGCGGGGCTTCCCCACGCACCCCATTGGCTCACATGGGCTCCTTCTGCCCAAACATAAGCCCAGCCGGACCCCGACCGTGGCTTGCTGTACATCAGGGCCACCACCCTCACCACACACGGGGACAAGGGCATCAGCACCTGCCTCCTCTGGCCAGTCCCTTCCTGTCAGACTACAGGGTCACCCTAGTGTTGCCCTCGTAGCTCCCCAGCACTGGTGCCGCTATCACAGCGCAGGGCTGGGCTTCTCCACACACCCTCAGCAGGTCCCTCCCTGCCAGGCTATGGGGATAAATCGTTAATAAATGGTTGATTTACCACATTCATAAACCCTAGATATGGTTTTACTCTCATTAATGACACAGAAAATTGGAAGTCTCAATTCTGTGTCTTACTCTGAGTGACAACAATGTACTGCTAACATACCTGTTTCAGGCTTTCCAGCTTGGTTTGTCTCAGTTCTTCATATTTCCATTTCCAAAGAAATAATTCATTTTCTATCTTTTCCATTTCTTTTTCCAGAAATACATTCATTCTGAAACAGTATTTTAAAAGTCAGCATTACATCTTTTTGAAGTTGACAACAGACAATTACTTTGAATTTCCTTTTCATAGCTTGAGTTATATTTTGCTGCCTTTGTCAACTGTATACCTGATTCTTATTGAAAACCTATATTATCATCACATAATTATTCCAAGAGGTTTACCAAGAATAACAGCCAAAGAGAACAAGGAAATCCAGCAGTACAGAATTAAAATTCTAAATGAAATAAAATTTCGGGATAAACTGAAGACAATTTGGAAATAGACTTCAGTTAGTGATACAGGTCACCTAATACATGGAGAGTTAGTAAAAACCCTCAGAGAAAAGATACTGTATCACTTTTATTTGGGTACAGACAGAAGATTATTTTAAACACGTATATACTGGGGAATATGTACAGTGTGCAGACAGTGCTGAAATGAAAGATGATCTACTTTAGATGTTAAAAAAATTATTAAAATATATATATTTCATGTTTCAAAAAAATAGTTGCTCTTGAAAAAATACTAGAAGAATTTTAGGAAAACGTATTATTTAGCTCAGAGGTACTACACCCTCATTAAGCGTTTGCCTCTGGAATGTTATTTGAGCATAAGTCCATTACTACATTCAGGAAAATTATTTAGGATACACAATTCACAAAGAACAAATGATGATTCCTTGGAGAAAAGTACTGTATTACTGAAACAATGAACTTTGATATTTATTTTTACCCCTTTTCTAACCAATTAAAATATTTTCAGTCTTTCAGGAAATAATGAAAGAAATATGAAGCAGCAGAGGCACTACAGATGTTCTTGTCTTTGAGACCAATTAAAAACTCATTTCTGTGTTCACAGAAAACACTGTTATCCAAGTTCCAAAGCCAAGAATGAACTTCTCATAATTTCATTTTATGAAATTCCTTCATAATTTCATATTTGTGTAATGCATATGTGTCGTTTTGCAAATTTTTAACAAAATAGAATTTGGAACATAAGTAAAAATGAAATAAAAAATTCTTAATTACAAATAAAAGCTTTCAGATTATATTTCTAATATTTCTATGAAATAAAAATCACAGTTTAAAATTCTGGAATATTCCATTATCTATAAACACCAATATAGGAATAAAGCCTATAAAGCCAGGACGCTGAAGCAATCTAAAATCCAAAAAACAGTAAAACCACAAGCATTATTATGTTGGGAGAGGAAAATTTTATGTTATGTAAATTCTGTGAAAATGGAGGGATGAAGGGCTACTATACCAGAAAAGAGAAAAATATTGAAATAGTTGAAAAGAAAATTCTATTACTGGCAATAAAAGAAACTGTTGTATGCCAGAGTAGTTACTTTCTATTCTGAGGCTAATGGAGTTTAGTAACCTTTTTACTAAAGATATTATCACCAGGCTGACTATAACTACATTCTGAGAATATTTGGTATAAAATTAGTCTTCCACAACAGCACTGTTAACTTTAAGAAATTAAAGCAAAGTGTATGGATGAGATTTGTCTGGGGCATTTCTGTGCAGCATACTGTAGACTTCCACAGAGATAGCAAGAGCTACCACTGATTGGTCTGGCTCATGGAAGCAATGTTAGCTACATTAATGAAGCAATCCACTTGAGTGAAGTACCTTCTTGTTCTCTCTTCTTTTACGACTAAACCTAATGCTCTTGAATCAGGATCTCCTTTTTCTGTATTGATACAGCACACAGCACAACTTATCTTAGTAAACACCTACAGCTCCCATAACGTTATAGTAATAAAATAAACACCATCACTCACAAAGCAAAGTGGAGCAAGATGACTTCTATCACATGTAAAGAACCTAAAGACATGTATTTCAACTGAATAGTTTTTCTTCTAAAGTAATGAGATATCTCATTGGAACTGTATCATGACTTAATTAGGGAACCAAAAGAATTATTAAGAAGGATGCTTAATACATTAGAAAGTGAAAGCATGAAAGATGACAGTTTAATACTTGAATAATAGCCTATTGACTGTACTGAATACACTGAAAGCCCTCAGAAATGGGCTAATCTGAAAAGTAAAAGAGGAATGTCCAGTATGTTGTTACTAGATACTATTACTAGAAATTACTGTTACTAGATACTATTTTTATTTTGTGTTACAGTACCTCTTAAGTGATATCAGATCTCTCTGATGCTACTAAATGAAACAGATGATCCTAACTACATAAAGCTTACTATTTAAAGAAAACAAAGAGTGGAAGAAAGAATATAGCAGAGATGGCTGAAGCAGCTTAGTACTACTTAAACAAAAGTTCAAGATCAGAGCATTTTTAATGGATCTTGTAACCACCTTTTTAAAAAAAAAAAAAATAAAAAAATCACAGAATTACACAGAATGCTTGAGGTTGGAAGGGACTTCTGGAGGTCATCTGGTCCAACCTTGCTGCTCAAGCAGGGTCACCTAGAGCTGGCTGCTCAGGACCATGTCCAGATGGCCTTTGAATGTCTCCAAGAATGCAGACTCAGCAACCTCTCTGGGCAACCTGTGCCAGGGTTTGGTCACCCTCACAGAAAAAAATGTGTTTCTTGATGCTCAGACAAAGCCTCCTGTGTCCATTGCCTAAGTCTACCCATCCAGCACTAAGCAATTCCTCTTCAGCATTATGAACTACCAGCATAGCAGGTGGACTTTTGGTTTTAGAACAAAGAAACACTTTTAAGTTCAAAATGGACTAATCCAAAAGATGACTAAAGACAGCTATTTTAGGCAAATGATTCTTTAAAGTGCTGAACAACTCATATGGTCTTTAATTCCTACTCATGTCAAAATACACACTACTCAAATGTGTATTTGATGTGACCCACAGTGCCTAGTAGAGGATTTTGGTATGTGATTTTACATTGTAAACTTAACGCTGAAGTTCTTTGAAAGTCAAAACATAAACTTTGAGCTCTTTATTTTTTGTACTTATTGTTTTTGTTTTAGAGCTCTTTTCTTTTTATATTTTGCAAAGTCTGATCCATGGTTTAAGAGTATATTGGCATTACTGAAGACGGCTCTCAACAGAATGCAAGAAGCATAGGTCCTCTTAGGGTGAAGCAGCAAAACATTTTATGGAGAGATTAGTCAGGTAACTAGGGGCAGGTCCAAACACTGGATCTGCATGAGCTAACTTGACTCTGGAAAGAATGCAGCCACAGTTTGGGAGTACTGCATGTAAATGAGAAAACTCTGCTGAGAAGTCCTGTGCTGTATGAGTAAGATCATACTGACTGCCAAAGTAACCTTTGGCCTTGGGGTTCAAGCTGTCTGAGATCCAAGCTTGCTTTTGATGCAGCACAGCTGTAAGTCCTTGGCTTAAGTTTACTGAGAAAATTGCTAAGTTGTGAGGAGAAAGCTGTGAGAAAGTACTTAAGCTAGAGACATGCAAGATAAAAAAAAGTAAAAATGCAAACAGGGGTGAGATTGTTAAGATAGTCATTATTAGCAGCTCCAGGATCCAGGAGCAAAAATACTGACACAAACAAGTATAAAACCTAAGAGGAAAAGCTGGAAATCTGAAGACGGAAACTCAGCAAAATCAGCCAATTCCACTAAGCAGTAGAGACCAACCCTTTCTGAGCTGGCAGATGACAGCCTGCCCAACAAAGACTCATAGCGTGTCTCAAGAGACTGGTGACTATGTTAATACTTATCCTAGTAACATTATTCCTAGCTATTTATTGTGTGCATTGCCAAAAATAATTGTTTCATACTTCTAAGCTTTATATATTCTGCTTACAGAACATCTTTGCACACGGGAAAAGTTGCCTGAAGTGACCTAGAGAGGGAGTTGTTACACCAATGCCCACTGTTATGTGAAAATCGCTGCTCTGTGAGCGTTTGCTGCCTGAGGCTGGCACTGCCATATGTTGCATGGTGTAGACATTCCCCAGTTCTTACCGTGTGCCAGTAGATTTATTAGTGTATACCGCAGTCAGTATATATCCAGGCATAAATGGCAAAATCTCACTCTGAAGTATAGTTACAAATTAGGTAGAGAGGCATGTGAACAAACAAACCAAAACCAGGAGGTAGAACCAGTGTTTATTAAAATTTTGTCTAAGAAGTGATTAAAAAATAAGAGTTGAAAAATTATGCCCTTTCTAAAAGGGAAGTTTTATATATGCATGCATGTATACTGTGATTGCTGTTGAAAAATTAAGTACCTAGGACCCTAAATAATTCAACCAGAAGTAAAGGCATATGTGAGGCATCAGTCTCTTAAGTCACATATATAAATATCATGACAAGCTGGAATAGTTAGGCATTCTGGTATTTTTGTTTCCACAAAAAACCTAAATCCTTTTAATGAGATAGAACATGCTTCTGGTCATCTGCTGCAATATGATTCAAATACATAATACTTTATTACCTGTCTTCTACAGGTAATTCATATAACAAAACACAGTAAGTAGTAGTAAGGAATTTAAAGGATTTATTTACATTGATTTTTTTTTTTTTTTTTTTTTTTTAAAACTCAGACGTGTACTATCTACAGGACGATTGTGGGAAAAAAAACCAACCAAAACCAACGTGACAGGAAAGAAATTCTTCATCATAGCTTACCATCATAGACTCTCTGAACTGAAACTGTTGAATGTATTTGCAATGGAGGGGGAATTTTCTTTCTTTTTATTTTCTAATGAACTTCACCTGATTTTGAAGTTACAGTCACATAGTACCTGAAGTCTCCTACTACATCCATCATACATCACATACTGCATGTATCCTTGGAAAGCCTTTTTTAGTGTGATTCAATCTTGCTCAGTACTGATTATCTATACAAAACATCAAGGAATTCCTACCAACACAGACTCACATGCTAGCATGTAGTGTGTAATCAACATATGACTTCTTTTAGGCCACCAAAATGCACACTTAGTATTTATGCGAGGTAAATTTAATATGACAAAATAAGCATACACTAAGTCTGTTATTCTCTCTCTGTTATCTGCTTTTGACATAGACCTTACTAGAAGTGAAGAGGTTAAGATTACCAACATTTTACAGCTGTATTTATGTACTTTTAATTCAAAACCAGCCTTAGTCATTCTGCAGTTGGACCCTTTCAAAGTCTGCTGGTAGAGTATTTGAAAATTTGTTATTATGCACAAAGCACTCCAATAACTGAGCATAACATAGATACCACTACACTGATACCAAATTGCTAGTAAGTATAATTTTTTAATTAACTGTACATCCTAAACTGTTCTGTATAAAGCACTTAAGTGACAGACAAGCCAAGGAAAACAACAAACACGCTATGCTGAATTTTCTTTCTAAATTCTTATCAAAGCCTTGTAAATAGCAATTCATAAAGCTTAGAAATGAGAACATATGAGCTATAAATGCAAATATCACCATAACTATTTTAGAAAGTGTCTTAAAAACCTCAATTTTTAATAGAGATTTCCCCAGTAGGATGTATTTTGCACTTACTCTCTTTCCTTCTGCAAGATTTTCTGCATCTCAGCCAAATGCAAATGCGAGACCGAAACATGTATTAAATCATTCTCTGTTGTCTTAGTTGTACTGTCCAAACTTTTTTTAGGTTCCTCCAAACAGATGCTGAGAACTCCATGGGGAAAGGAATCAGGAGGCTTTGGAGTGATTTTTTTATTGTAATTACTTCGACCTTTGATTATCTCTACATCCTAAGAAAACAAAAATACAACATCTGAGAAAAACATAAATGAAGGGAAAAGTCTAACATAAATTCTGCAGGGCATATCAAGCCTCTTTCTTCCAGACATTTAATTCATGTAGGAGATAAAAGGCAACAAGTAACATCTCATACAGTTGCACTGTATATGGATAAAATGCGCAAAAAAAGTCATTGTAGCTGGATCACTGTCATTTTGTGACATGTCACACCTTCCGTTATGACAAGTTTCATATTCAAAATATTTCTAATGTATCTTTACTAAAGAAATAGATTCCAGTTATCATTAGTTGGCTATAACTATGGTGAAGACAGAATGCTGGAACTAACAAAACCAGGAATGCAATTTATGCGTACAAATAATATATTGAGAAACTTTACATTAAGAACTCTTAAAATTCTAATGTAAATCATTGAAGCAAGTGATGGACTTATAAGGAGCAGCTCCCTTTGTATAAGGAGCAAAGTTACCTGCATAACATATCAGTCTGGATCCCATTCAGAAACTAAAAGCACTATAATATCTTTTTTTGAAGATACATGTTTTGCATAAAAAACATAAGCAAAACTAATAACAATTAGAAAAAAATAATTAAAAAATAAAATACATATTTATTAGGAAGACTGAACATCTCTTATAAACCATAGTTTCCTTTAGAAATGCATTTAAGTTTTATCACTTCTGACAAATTGTGTTTAAAAGCTAATATCATTTTAGCAGATTACCAGCAGTCCTATTTCATACTACTCTGCTCAAGTTTTTAAAAGAATGCCTGAAATCTACATCAGAAAATACTAGAAGCTGCTGAGAAGGTAAGACTGTTTGCCATTCACATATAAAGTTTCAGTTTTCAAGTAGTGCATTATTTTATACTAAGCAGAAAGAGAAACAGTTAAAATATATTTTGTGTCATTGCCTTCCTATGGCCCATTTCTCTGCCCAAAAATATGAAAGGCATGCATTTTGGGAGCAAATTTATTCTTAATACTAACACTGTGGCATTTTTTTTTTTTTCCAGAATTCACAGGAAAATAATGTAATACATGTGCATTACAGAGTGAGTGAAAATTTTAAACATAATACATTCAGACCTAAGATCCTGAGAATTTCCATTGAACTGAAGTAAAAAATTTCCTATGTGTTTTCCTAAAATGTAGAAAAACATTTCCTACATCTACAATGACTGCTATCTATCAGACAAATAACAAATATAGTTTTTACATGGTGCTGTCTATGAAGACTACTTAATGCATGCCAAGGCACAGAATTAAAAATGGTAAAACATGGGGAAATAGTTCCATTTTGATCAATGTAACTAGTTCTTTTGTACAGAACTAGGAGCTGTTTTAAACCATGTCCATACTTGATTGTTTATTTCTGTGTAACAGCTTAATTGCTTTCCTTACCAACAAAAAACCCTTGCGACTTTGCTGAAGAGTAGTATACAAAACACGGAGAATTCAGATAACAGAGGTAATCTGTTACCTTAAAATATGACAGAGTCAGAACAATACTCCAAGTTATTGGATATAATAGTCTGCCTCTGTTACTTAAATGTTTAGCCATAGTTGAAGGATATGAATTATTTTCTGTATTTCTCTATATTAGGAATATTAGATGAGTGAAAAAAGTGGTTTTGCTATTGAATGGATCAGGTAGTGTTTTGGTTAAAATCCTTAAAAAATCTAATTTCTAGATACACATCCATAACTTCCCACATTTTCATGAACTAAAAAAATTCCCCATTCTTTACCTTCTTTATACCTTCTGCCCCAGGAATCTTCTTGGGTTTGCTCAGTTCTTTCACAGGTTCTTGTTCCAGAAATGTTAACTGGTTTAGGTCTTTTTTAATAGAAGATATTTCTGAGCAACTGAATTCTGTTTTCCAAGCAGGTACATTTTCCAAGTTTTCCTTCTCACTCACTAAATCTTGATTTATTTTTTTAAGCATACTCAGTTCTTTTACAACACTGTCTAATTTGATTCTCAATTGTCTTGCTTCCTCTTGGGCTTTATTTCTTTCTCCTCTAACTTTGCTCCATTTCTCCCTCCAGTTAGCGGTACAATCAGACCACCAGCGCATGGTCTTCTCCATTTGGGCTGCTCTGTCTTTGACTTCTTCCAGTTCCCGAATTTTTACTGCTTCAAAAATTTCCCAATCGCTGCTGTAATTCATATGCATATATGGATAATGAGATGAATATGGGTAGAAACTTTGAGATGGCAGATTTAAATTACAGAGATGGCCACCTGGTTGACAATCTCCAGCTAATTTATAAGGTTGTCTTGGTTGGGTCTCAAAAAGCTGTGTCTCTTCCATTAGTTCCTGAACAGAGCCTAAATTCATGTTTTGATTCATCATCTAATTTCAACCCTAAAAAAGACAGAGACAATGATTTACCTTCCCTCAATTAAATTATATGAATAACCTCAAACAGTAGTTTATTTTACTGCTATAATAATGAGATAATCTTAATAAGGCTGTCGATGTTTTAGAAATGTGATTCATCAACAAGAAATAGCTATTAAAATATATTTTATGTAATACTTTAAGTACAGCATAAACAGACATACCTATTACTTGATAGGAATTGTTAAGTGTCATTAAATAGTCATAGTGCTCTCAAAAATTTTTGAAACACACTTCTTTCAACAAAGTACTATAGATGTCACCTAATAACACACATTATGCTTGCCCAAGGTTTTGATTTTTCCATAGACCTCTAAATTAAACTTATTTCAGGTGAAAAGAGGACATTTTTAAACTGGAAGATAGTCAAAGGAGATTTTTTTACTATTGAAGAATTATTTGTTCTTTAATCTTCAAGTAAGGTCTTCAGCAAAGAGGATTTTTTTTTTTTAATATAATTGCTTAATTTAAGAAGAAGAAAACCCCACCAAATTGCAAAATGATAAAAACCTGCAAAACCATTCAAGATCTGGTTTGTAGAATCATCCCTGTAATTTTTCTTATTAGTGCTTAAAATGTAAGTCAAATAAATAGGGACTTGTAGAACAGGTTGAATAAACTGAGAACATTCTTGTCAAGTCTGTGGGATAATGTCTTAGGAGGAAAAAAAGAGAAGAACAAAAAAACCAAAATGAACCAAAGCAAAAGAAACAAAAAACCAACCAAACAAAACAACAACAAAAATCCTTAAGGAAAGCAGCTAGAACTGCACCACTGAGCAGCACTTTTGTTCAGCAGCTAGTGTAACTTCCTGAAGACAAACTGATACCTACGAACACACATTATATTTATATTGGTAAAAAATATCATTTAACTGATATCTGACCATGAATAATCTTAAACATTGATGAAGTAGATACAGTATGTTAACGACAAGCACAATAGACCTTGTCTTTGGTCTCCTCTTTAGCAGAAGCCAAATAGCAAGTCATCAATACATGCTTACATTTCCACCTGTAAAATGAGGATAATTTACCGTTTGAAAGAGTTATTGAGAAGCACTGCTCAAAGAATGAAATGTTGTTACTGCTAGGTGTGCAAATGGTTTTCTTTTCAAATAAAAGACAGCACTGAAGGGTTCACACCTGAATCCATAATTGTTGTACTGAAAATACATCTTTGAAATATCTGGGTGTTTCACTATGTAGAAATCCATGCAAACTTTCTTTGGTCAGGTAGTCTGT
Organism: Haliaeetus leucocephalus; assembly: GCF_000737465.1. Taxonomy (NCBI): domain Eukaryota; kingdom Metazoa; phylum Chordata; class Aves; order Accipitriformes; family Accipitridae; genus Haliaeetus; species Haliaeetus leucocephalus. The sequence continues at coordinate 1,325,890 of NW_010973325.1, forward strand.
TTTCACCCTGCTATATGCACAAAAATTTCATTGCTTGCAGCCAGATTGTGTCACTCTGTCCCCTTTGTACACAATGCAGACAATCAAATAGCATGGAAGCACAAAGGAAGTAGTGAAGCCAAATTCTCAAAAAATAACAAGAATGAAAGCTAACTAGAGCCCATGATCCACTGAAGGCTTTTCAGAGCTCTACTTCATCCATGGGATTTTTTTCCACGCAATTTATCTTAGCAGTTTTATCACTTATGAAAAACAAGTGAAGTGTACAAAAATGCTATGTTTCTTTGAAGTCTTTTAGATTTTTTTTTTTGTTCAGTGAGCAAGGTGCTCACTATAAATACCTTATAATTTAACATTACTTTTAACACAAGAGACAACATGAGTATGTAGAATGTGGGAAGCATGATTCATGACTTATTCTGATTTTATTAATTTAATAACATCCTCAAGAAAAACATTAATCACACTACTGTTTTTACTTTGTTGAATTTCCATTTCATTTTATAGTGAAATATACACAGGTCTTCTGCATACAGCCCTGGTTTAACTGAAGTAAAAGGGTGTTTTGCCATTGGCATTAATGAAAGCAGGACTTTCTGCTTTGCACAATTGCTGTAATTTTATGACCAGTGTAACCCAGCACAAATGCACTGCTGTTGAAAAGATAGCCTCTCCTTTCTCACACATGTATCTGCATGTTCTTGATTAGTTAGTTTTACCTCTTAGTAAAACTAGTGAAATAATCAGATTAAACAGATGCAGCATTCCCAGCTAGACATAGAAAAGTAATTCACTGTAAAACATCACAGATCTACACTGAAATTTGAAAACTCTCATCTATAAAGCATTACCAATCTGTTCCAGGGAGGAATAAGAATAATTTCTAAGGTGTATGTCAAAGATAACTAAGAGAAGAAAGCTATGTGTTAATATTGTTTGACACAGACCTCTAAACAACAGAAATTTCACAAGTCTGAAAATTGACAAAAAAAACCCACTGTCTGCAGCTAGTTTTAAATTTGCTAGCTTGAGTTTGCAGAAGCAGACTAGCTTTCACAGCATATGGAGCTCTGTGAGCATAATTACCTAATAGATGATTGGAAGGAAAGATAAGATAAAGTTAGAAAACTGGATGAAAGTGGAGATTTTCTGTCCAGTGAAACCTGATAGTTCCACTCTTTACAATTCAGGAATGAGAACGAACACAGAATCTCTTTAAGAGTAGCTTTTCTTAACTGAATAATCTAAAGTAAGTATGCACAAAATATAGGAAGCAATATTCATTGTATCGTGAGGCAGGTGGAGACAGCACAAGAGGGAGAATTGACAGTTCTCAGAGAAAAAAACAGGTGCAAACATTTGGCAAACACTACAAGGAATATAGGTCTGAACCACATTTCATTACTTTGTAACCTTTATTTATTTACCTAATGGTCACAAACACTAGTAAGAAAAAGAAAAGCTCTTGATTTATTATTGCAGGCTATAACTGTTATGGGCAAAGAGAAATGTATTAACCCTTGCTGGCACAATTAACAAAATCACCAGGAGAGATTTACTACACTTCCCCCATGTTAATACCTGCTGACTAAACTCAGTTTTTCCAGTGAGTTCAGTAGCTAGGTCAGCAACTTGAGCATAATATTTCAACACCCTTTTACTAATTGCATGACTTAATCCTTACTTACATGCCTCTTAATTATGAGGACCTCAGCCAAACTTTTTTTTTTAAAGGGATTCTATGTCTTTACAGAAAATGTCTGCTTCAGATTAAGCCAGTTAATTCTTCTTTTGTATCATCTACCAATGTAATAGGACAATATGAACAATTTTTTGGTAAGCACTTTTGTAAGTGCTACTGGAAAGTCAGAACTTCCCATATTGCTGCAGCTAGTTCTTCACTCAGCAGACCCCTATGTCCTGGTTTAAGCCCAGCTGGTAACAAAGCACCACAAAGCCTCTCACTCACTGCTCCCTCCCCACCCCCCCTCGGTGGGATGGGGAGGAGAAAATGTAAAGAAATGCTTGTGGGTCAATACAAGGACAGGGAGGGATCACTCACTGCTTATGGTCACGGGCAAAAGACAGGCTCAGCTTAGGGAAAAAAAAAATTAATTTATTGCCAATCAGAGTAGGTTAATGAGAAATAAAATCAAATATTAAAAACCTCTTCCCCCCACCCCTCCCTCCTTCCCAGCTCAACTCCACTCCCAGTTTCCTCTCCCTCCTTCCCCCCAGTGGTGCAGAGTGACGGGGAATGGGGGTTGGGATCAGTTCATCCCATACAATCATAGAATCATTTAGGTGCAAAAAGACCTTCAAGATCATTGAGTGCAACCATCATCCATGCCCACATGTTGTCTCTTCCGCTCCTTCCTCCTCAGGAGGAGGACTCCTCACTCTTCCCCTGCTCCAGCGCGGGGTCCCTCCCACAGGAGACAGTCCTTCATGAACTTCTCCGGCATGGGTGCTTTCCATGGGCTGCACTCCTTCAGTTAAAGGCTGCTCTAGTGTGGGCTTTCCCAAGGAGTCACAGCCATCTTCAGGGGCATTCACCTGCTCTGTTGTGGGGTCCTCCACAGACTGCAGGTGGGCATCTGCTCCCCCGCTCACCTCCATGAGCTGCAGGGGCATCCCCTCCTTCCTCACTGACCTCGGTGTCTGCAGAGGGGTTCCTCTCACATCCCACTCCCCCCACTCCCTGCAGGTTCCCCTTCCGAAATCTGTTCTCCCAGAGGCGCTACCGCCGTCGCTGAGGGGCTCGGCCTGGGCCAGCGGCGGGTCCGACTTGGAGCCGGGGAAGCTTCCAGCAGCTTCTCACAGGAGCCACTCCTGCAGTCCCTCCCCCACTACCAAAACCCCACCACACAAACCCAAAACATCCTATAGAGGAAGAAGGCTTAGCGAAGGTGGGCAGGGGTGATGAGCACATTATGGGAAGAATGACTGACTGCCACTCCCTGAGAACTCTTTACTGAAAGCTCCCTGAAGACTGTTTACAAGGGGCTGCTAACTACCAAGCCATCAACTGGAGAAAAGGACACCAAATTATGGGTGCCTATTTCTATTGTAAAACTGATTTTAACTAGTAAGCCGTTACCCTTAGGGGTTCCACCCGGTGGCTAGATCGGGAAAAATATTGGCAAGTAAATAGTAGAAATGCATGGGGGAAAAACCACCACACTGGAAAATGATTTACGATATAGCTCAGTCTAAGAACACATCCACAGAACATGTATCTAGTCACCAAAACCCTAAAAATCCTGAGGCAACACGGAGTCAGGTAGCTGATCATTTGGCTAGAATAAAAGGAGCACAAAACTCTGAGACAGAATGAGTACCTGGTTACAGGGATGGCGTGGACACACTGGAACATATGATTTATTTCAACAGGCTGTGAGGAGAGGATGCATGGTGGCAAAAGCTCTGGCAAAACACATGGTAGATTCATGCCATTTTTGACAAACAATGGTACAGCACATCACCATCATTTTACCAACTTCAGGGAAGGTAAACTAATTTGGGAAACTTTGCATGTAGATTATACTGATCCCTTAGAATGCACACCTGGAGAGCGGAAAGAGATCCTTACAGAAGTAGAAATAGTGGTACAGGGAATGCGCACCCTGTCTAAGGTACTACTGGTCTCACAACTGTTGCTGCTTTAAGTGAGTGGTTTGCTACTTTTCCCTTACCCAGAGAAATACAATCTTGTAATAAAATTTTAAGAACAAAGTAGTACAAGCTTGGTGTGGTTCAAATATTGTACAATGGATTTTCCACCCACTGTATCTACCTCAAAGTAAAGGAACGGTAGACTGATGGAATAGATTATTAAGCCAGCAGCTACACAAGAGTGAATCTATTAATACTCTAAGTGGGGATCCTATCTGTGAGAACTTGCAAGTTGGCTACACAAAAGACAAACCCCCATGGGAAGTACCAAAGATAAGGGATTCATGAGTAGCTGCCCAAAATCCCTGTTAAAATGAAAGTAAAACCCTCCTGAAGTCCATAAAATGAGATTGCAGTTAAGCATCCACCTCAGGGGTTATCTGGGTGACTCCCCTTTGACAATGAAAAAAGGAGTACGGGATGCTGTAGACACTAAGGGGAATGAGTTAACAATAACTGAGGTTTGGATTATGTCCAAGACCTGAGTGTCTTCTTTTGCAGAATATGTGGGCTTACCACATCACCGTAGCAACACTGATAACTGGAACACATACACAAAACTTGTCCCTAACAGGTTCTGCCTTTTAACATTGCCCGTGGAACAACTCAAGTATTGCAGATCAGTCATAACCCACCTTTAAAACTAGTTACAGGCCTAATGCCATCTGTAATACCACAAGGACAAGTACTGACATTAGGTGATAATGGTACATTAACCCTAAGGTCTAAAGTTAACCTGAATTTAACTATATGTGGTGTCACTAGATGTGAAGCTGTACATGGTTGTGACAGAGTGAAATGGGTACTACAGACATGTAAGGCAGGTAGTCATACATTAGTGGTCCACAATACTTACACTAACTGTACACAATGAGAAAATAACACATGGCACTTTTTTCATAAACACTCCTAATAATCACTGGACAAGCAAAAGGACAAAATTAAGATACCATTTGTTCCTGATTGTGTATCTTAAAAAAAAATCCAGACAACTTCTTAATAAAAGTACCCTTCAATTAATGCAATTGCACGATGGACAAGAGCCTATGATTATAGCTTCAAAATTAATGACAATGAATGTACTTTTGAACTTAACTGGTATATACACTCCTGCATGGAATAAGACTTGTACTGATTACAGTGATCATCTCTATGACTTGTGGCTACAAAGTTATAGACCAATAGGACATAGAACTAAAAGAGATATTGTTCAAACTCTTTTGGGTAAAATTGGTATAAGAATTGAATTAATTTGATACTGAAACCCTAGCAAACAAGTCGTCAGTATTAGGAGAAACTGAAGCTAGGGTAACCAGAATGACCTGGAAAATGTTTAGAGGAAAGAGAAGTAAAAATACGGTAACAACGAACACACAGCTCATGCTAAAGCCTGATATATGCTGGGACCAGCACCATTAGGTCAAAGCAAGAGCAACACATACATAGGACAGAGTGGACGGGCAGAGATGGGGGCTGATGTCACCTGCAGCCATCACCTCTGCATTTTTGCAAAGTAACTGCCTGGCAGTTTCTTCAGAATCCGCTCACTCATGGAAATGCTATAGACCAAACTTCTGAGCTGAAAAGTTTAAATACCTCAGCTTACCCCTAAAGTTTTTGAAGCAGATCCAACAGCAGCCAGATTGCTGAGGCTTTCGTGCTTGCCAGTGCGATACGGGGGACACCCACACCATGTTGGAGGATAAAGAACGACCACACTCACCAACAGCTCGGTAACTATTTTGCTCAGACAAGTTACAAATTAGAGAACTTGTGAGTTAGAGAGTTCATGAATTAATGAAATAATGAATTAGTGAATTCACGTGTTGGACTAGTCTGTATAAAGATGATTCAGCCATTGTTTGATGTCTTTATATGTTTGGGGGGGGGCAGGATTTTTTTGGGTGGTGGGGGTTTTTTTGTTGTTTGTTTTTTTGTTTGTAAATGAGCTCATAAAATAAAGTTTAATTTACAGAGTGCATTGTGCTGTAAATTTGAGAGATCCAAACAGACCATAACAACATATGTAGATTATCATACTTCCACAGTCTGGGTCTGATCATGATCTCTGTTAGCAAGTCAAGAAAACTGGCATTTTAGAACTGAAAATTAGAAGATGGTGATTTCAAGACTTTTCAGTGCACAGCCAATGAGAATTCTGGGGTTTTTTTTCTACAGCTATAAAACACAACAATATTAAACCATATGGTATATTTTAAAGTTGTTTCCAAACATTATATTCCTTACATGTGTCATCGCTAAAAATCAGCCAAAAAATGTCCTGAAGAGACAAACAATGCAAATTATTTACTTCCTGTTAGGAGTTACATTATCATTTTTCTTCCATGCTTACACTTCTCTAGCTACATTCCTTCTAATATCAAAATATCAATACAAATCTAATTTATTTCCAAAACCTGCTTTATTTACTACTTATGTCCAGTAACTAAAAGCACTTATGCTATGAAAGCCATAAAATATAAAGTTATGTTTCTCTTCACAAAGAGAAACATTTGTGGGTTTTTAAGTTTGTTGGGGTTTTTTTGTTCAGTTATGAAATCCGTAAAGTACTTGAAAGAAACAGGTTTTCTCACTGCATCAGTTTAGAAAGTATGGTTTGTTAAGTGTGTCTTTGAGATCAAATGAAATCATGGACACAATTCATTAATGTCCTGACACATCAGATAAAAATTATGCAACCTTATCTTCCTTCTGTAACCTACCCTCAGCCTAAACTTTAGAAGTATAAGGCAATGTCAGGCCTAAAACTTAATTGCAAAGTTCCTTAATTTTCAAAGTTCTTGAAGGACAGGATTAAAACTCAATGTTTTATCACCCCTATCCCCCCCCCCCCAAAAAAAAACCCCACAACCAAAACCCCCCAAAATCAACCCTAAAGATAAAACTGAGGGAAAATATACCCAAAATATTTAGACTGGCTGAGAAGGAGTAAAGGCAGAAGTACTGAGTAAAGTCTCATACATTTCCTATAGGTCTGGCCCAATATAAAGTCTTGGGAAAACTGAATATCACTGTTTTCCTCATTACTTCCTTATGGTATAAACACCCTTGCCTTGAAAATAAATTGATAAATTTAATCTCAGGAGAGGTTAAAAAAATTCCAGAGGCAGTAAAAGGAGTAGGACCAAATATAAGTATGTACTTATTAGTAGAAACTGTGCAAAACTGGAGTCAGATCCCACTTCCAAGTTGATCACCACTAGATGATGAGAGGGAATAATATGACAGAGAGAAAGAAGGCAAAAAAAAAATAGAGAGAGAGACCCAAGTTTCAGCTTGGCCTTCTACTGAAAAAAAAACAGAAACGAATTTTGTTAACTACTCTATCAAGCCTAAAAAAGTTCAAAACCAGAAAGTAACTTCAGAAAAATGGTAGCTCTGCAGGGAAAATTGCATTTTACTACCATATAAAATATTGTGACAGACAAGGTGTTTCTGAAGTACCCTCAGAAAGTGTATTATTATATTAGCAGTCCATGTATAGCTAAATTCCCAGGAGAAAAGTTAAAGGACAAGCACATTAAAGATAGTGACTGAAAGGCTATAAACCACAGAGGGATTTAAGTGAAAGGAGTACTTGGGAAACAGCTGAATCTTTTTCTGATTTAGTCAGAAGCAAGACAGGATTATCCAAAAACCAAAGGAAAATAAAACAATCACTGTAACGCTGAAATAATCATTTTACACTGTACAACAATATAAAGTATACTGCTCCTCAATATTCCGGTATTCATGGTAAGAAACAAAAATTCTCTGACTCGAGAGGAGGAATTCTTTCTATTGTTATTAGTAGCTTGCTTCTCCTGAAGGTTTTCAGAATTCACATGAAGATATGTAGGGTAAAATTTTACATGTGTGTATATATATATATATATTTATAACTTCATGAAAAGAAACATTAAGTAGCCCTGAGTGGCCCTCAGGCTGGCCACACCAGTCACATTGCCAGTTTATCCTCATTTGCTATCTTTCCCCATAACCTACTCAAATCCTTTGAAATAAGATTTACAATTCCAAGTGGAAGTGGTCCTGCCCATTTTAGAGAAAATAAAATCTCTAGTCTAACAGCAGTTCTTTTGAAACAAAGGCATGCTATACAGAAGTCCTGAGTAATCTGCTCTGGGTAGGGGGGCTGGATTCTATGATCTCTAGAGGTCCAGTCTAACCTCAGCCGTTCCATCATTCTCTGAGCAGTGTGATTTCTGAGGAGCTGTGCTTGCCTGCTTCTCCCAGTTTTAATAAAATTACCATAACAGCCAGGAAACAGGAGGGGGAAAAAAAAAAAAAATCAAGACCACAAATTTTGAACCTCTGAATATGTAACTTTTAGCCAAATGGTTCACAAAACACCATGTAAGTAGAGAGAACTGTCATAATAGGCCCATTTTGTGACAACACTGCCTTAGAAGCAGCAGTTCTGGATTGTTGTCAAGAACCGTATGGTATATCCACGTTTTTTACTTCTGCAACTCTTCCAGCTAATTTCTTTTTAAAAATCAAGTAATTTTAGAATGTAAATAACATTTAATAGGAAGAATATAGGAATACTTCGAGTTATGATTTTCATGTGAACATATTCATGCTCCAGAACTTTGTTCTAACCAACTTTATTCTTGAACTTTTAAAAAACACCAGCAGATTATGGGGGGTGGGGGAAGGCATTTTGTTTTCAATGTTGCATATTATAAGTAATGATATGTTATTTACATACTTCTAAATAGCAAAATCTTGATATTCTATTATACATGTTAGCATCAGAATTCCCTCACAGAGTTACAGAAAAAATAAACACGTTGTGTCTCCTTAAGACTTCAGTGACATATGGGAAAGATTTTCTCTTAACTACATTCCCATTTAATCCATTTTCTCTATAACAATTGAAAGGTAAACCCAGACTATCTGCTTCAAAACACCTGCCAATTTATCTTATGGTTCAAGGGGAGTAATGTGTTTTCTTGGAATTTTATTGCTTCCATTCCAAACTAAAAAAACAACACAAAACCAAATAAAAAAAGCCACAAAGCATGCTACAGTTAACACTTACATATTTAAGACTGCTACAATCCACTCTTGAAAATCTCTAATTTGCTAAGAACTGGATAATTTTATGGGATTATATTTATATTGCTTCTGTAATAGATACCACGGTCTACACACTCTCATCCATGCATCAAACACAAATATTCTAGAAAGAAATGCAGTTTTAAAATATCTTGATATGAAACCTGATTGCGTATTAACAACATACAATTCAACTGGCTAACTTTTCTACTTGATTTATCACAAGTCTCTGCTTCTTGTTTCCAGGAGATAGAATAGAAATGCTGATATACAAAGAAAAGGTTTGTTCTTAAAATAAGTTTGCAGAAAGCAAGAGACACTCAAAAGTACATCTACTCCTCACACACCAGACAATGCTTGAATCTGTAAATGAGTTTAAGTATTTGAAGTTTGGAACAATTTAATACTTGGCTAATTTAGAACCAGGCAGCACCTAGCAAGACAAACACTGAATATATGCAAACCCAGAGATTTAATTAGTTAAGTATGAGAAAAATTTTAAGAAAGTTAAATCCAAATAAATACCACAGTACAGAACTACTCGGAAAATAAGGACTGTTACATTATATTTCACATAACTAGCTTTTTCTTGTGGTGGAGGGGTAGCCAGATTGTTAAAATCTGGAAGACAAATCCCTATGAAAGATTACCCTTTTTCATCTTTAGATATTTCTCTTCCTTTCTGAGAAAAGAGCTATGGTGCATGCCTAATACTTACTATTCTCAAGGATGCACTTGGCTTCTTATAGAGATAAGATGCCACACAATTTTCTTCTGTCTCTCTTCATCACTTTCTAAGCTAATTGAATTAGAAGCAAACTAATAGTCTTATTTCCACTCTGGGGTGGGCACTGATACAGCAATGTGGAAAGGCACAGCTGTAAGGCACAAGAAAAAAGAACGTGTATAAACCTTGACTTTATCCCCATAAACCTGTTCTGCCAACAGAAACCGTGACTATTCAGAGCACTGTGTGTGAAAAAAGTGGTGCACGAGAAAATCAAGCATTCCCAGATACTTCCCAGGCTGAAAGTCAATTCTAAGCACAGGTGGAAATAATCCAGAAACAGATATATCTGTAACAGTAACAATTAGCAACTTGCAGGAAATATTTAATACTCCATAAAGTTCCACAAAATTTCATATTTGGACTCATGCTTTTATGGAAACTATTAACTTTACTGTGATTCCTGTAACCATGAGATAATATATTTCTCTCAATGTGTGAATAGCTTCTGTAAACTACAGTGGAAATTTTCTGTGCCAATAGGAGAATTTGACCACAGCAGCAGTCAAACCAGCATGGCTAAAAGCTTTTAAGAACAGAGCATTTTTTTTTTCTTTCCACAGAACAAAAGCACACCTAGGTAAAAGAGATTTTGGTCTTTTAAGTTACAGTAAGACATAAGGTTCCAACAATTAAAAGCAGTAACTAAGGACAAGAATTCTTTCACAGCATATCTTACATTGTTTTTGCCAATTGTGGTCTTAGAAGTTCCTGCTCAAAATGAAATGCTGTAATTCTGTTTATGAAAGGGTGCACCAGAAGAGAACTTGGTCCACTTCTCTGTGGTCCTACATACTGCTTTTCCTTTTACCATTTTCTCCCCATGTCTAAATCTCCATTTTAAAGTAAAATCCTCTTCACTGTTTCAATTTCTTTTTAAACACATGACTATATTTTATATAATATTATACAGGTTATGTACATACTGTACACATACACATTCATAAAGAAGACAACTTGGAAGGTAGTCACAGATCACAATAAATTTAAAGACTAAACATTCTACTCTTTTTTTGTTTTTCTCCTTTTTTGGCTGCCACTTTCAATAAACTCTAAGCAGTTTGGATACTACTTCTTCAAGATAAGAATCAGTATTATATACTCATTGTGATTTAGGTCTAATGGTTAACACAAGTCATTATGTATCATTGCAGTATCTTCCAAGATCTTTTACATTGACAAGCTGATGTTTCTTCGCATGTATTTGAAGCTGTATTCAAATCCTTGGGGTTAAATATAGGTAACATAAATATTTGTACATACAGATGTTGTCATTTACAACCCATAAGGCAAAAAGCAGCTCTGAAGTACTGCTTTAAATATAATTTACAGTAACTTCATTTCCCCAAGAATGTTTTGATTACAAACCTTCACAATATATCAACCATAATTTTTAATACATTTGAGTCTGTAGAACTGATACTCATTTCTCAGCCACTGCACTTGAAAAAATAAGTTGTTTAATCAGATCATGCTGGGGGGGCAGGGGGCAAGTGTGAAATGTACAACTTTCCCAGACATCTCCAACAGAACTAAGTATTAAGCAGAAGCCAAGACAAGCTTAACCCAATTTAACTAACTAACTGTAGCTTTTGAAACACAAGTTTGCTTGGCTAGCTCTCCTTTGAGGTTGCCTATCACTTTTTATTAGGATATGATCAAGAAGAGGCAAAGTCAACTTCCTAGGTAATTAGGGGTAAGAGAACTGTCAAAGTTTTAGATCTTTTCAGGGTAACATACTTACAAATAGTTCTACAAAACCCAGTGTAAACTTCTAGACTAAGCAAGTAGCTGACTCACCAGAGTTCTAATCTGATCTCAATGATTCTATGTGGAGATTGGTAATCTACCATGGAATACCTTTATTGTCTGAATGATGCTCTGTATGATTGTTAGGAAAGACAGCCTATGAATAATAATCTGAATAATAACTTCAATTCATGCCAAATTCAGTATGTATTTAAACTAAACAAGGGTAATTCATACAAATGAATTCATATCAGTTAATGGTCTGATCTAATGGGCATCTCCTGAATAGCATAGAGAGATTTTTTTAGAACAACAGTAATCTGTTCTCAAACTTGAAGCAGGTAATTGTTTTGGAGTAATAGGGTTCACATTAGTTAATATTGGTTCAGTCAATTATGGCTAAAGATGCAAATGAACACTTTGTGCAATTTATGAAAACATGTAAGCGTCTTGTTCTTCAGACACAACGATATTTGCTCTTAATCCCATTAAAATGGTTTCTGACTTTTTTTTCAGCAGTTCCACAGCTGAGGCAAAGAATAATCAAGTGCATAAGTCTTCCTCTTCTGTTTGCACAGAAAGCAGAGTAAGTTAGTTTCAGTGAGTATTTAATGTGACAAACATTTTTTACCCCACATTGAAATGAACAGCAGTGCTAAAGGTGTCACAGCCCCTTTACTGGAGATGAGTAGGCTAAGCAGGTAGCAGGTTGCTCCGCTCAGTTGTGACAGAACCAGTTGTCAGTCAATAACAGAGAATGTCAAAAGACTCCACACAATCAGAGTTGTCAGTGTGTTAATACAGGACATGCAGCTCAGCCAGTACACACATGCACTATTTTGCTTATACTGACAGACAGCCCTTTGACATGACAAAAAATATCTTTCACGGCTTTGCTCTGAACTTTCCAGAAAGAGGGAAGACTCTGAAAATGTATGGGAAAAATAACCAAGACACACATCATCCACAAGGTTAGATCTGCCTTTGAGTATGTCAGTCATAATTGGTTTTAGAAGTCTTAAAATTTGCAAGCATTAAACCAGTTGTAAATTAAAGTCAAAGAAGAAAAGAAAACTGACATTTCATTCAGCTGTTCATTTTCATCCAAGCTGTTTGTTAATCAGTCTAAGATATCTGAAACATATATATTTAAAGCTTACTTGCAAATAAGCTTACAGTACACTATTCAGACCAAAGACCATTGTATCATTTCAGGTTCTCAATGGTTAGATTCCTTTCCCAGCCATTGCTAACATTAGCATTCTACTACTATTTAATGTTTATTTATTTATTTTTAAAGCCAAATTAATCTCTTTGTGAGTACCTCTGTAGAGTTCTTATTGGATACAGACAAAATTTAAGATGTTCAGCTACTCCCAAATGGCACTGAGGACTTCAAAGATCTGTGTTTTTGTTTGGGTTTGTGGTTCCCCCCGCCTCCATTTTTCATATTGGGCTACAGATTAGGCCATCTGGGCTCCTTTCAGTTTTAAAAGGAAGTTGAAAAAGGCAGCTGAAGATGGACTTCTTTAACCATTCTGAAGAGCACTTTACTGAACACTAATTAGGTCAGACACAATGCTAAAACCTGTCCATCCAAGCAGTAGAGGTTTCTTAAATGTATAGTATCATCACAGGTTTATCTTCTATAGTTTATACCACATTTCTAACAACTTTTTGTGTTACTCAGGTGGAAAGTGACTTTAAACTGGATAGCTTCACTTTCATTTACAGCCTGGTTTTGCTCACTAACAAAACAAGACTGAGGGGGTTTCTTTTTTTTTTTTGTTTTGAGTATGTGAAGATGTAAAGGCATATCCCTGAAAAAGTTAAGTTTTTAATCCCTGCATATAGTCTGAGAGATTCTTCAATTTTTTAAAATTCTTGACAATATCTTAAAATCATATGCTTTATGATACGAGATATTGTCATTATAGTTGAAATCATTTATGATCTTTTTCTATTCAAAACATGACCTACTTTTACAAGCAATTTCATAACACTGGGAATGGGGAAAATTAATCACAGGTATCCAATGCATTGTTTCACACCAAGGTGTAAAACATTCCAATGCTTATTAAGACACAAAACAATTTTTCTTCAAAACACTACTCAGAGTTAATCTGGAAACAAGTGATTTTCCCACCCACATAAGTAGACAAGTAAGAATGCTCATGAATATTTTGTTTTCTTTGGGTCAGAGCCTGTCCCTTTAGCTTGTTCAACTATTTTGATATAGTTGTATCAGAATTAACAACTCTGCTTTGCAGAGATGCACTCAGTTTTGTCAGAATAGTTTTAGAAGCCATTTTTTTCTATAATTAAGTCTTTAAAGAATATTCTTTAAAGAAAATTATTTTTTGGACATTTATATGTAATTATTCTTACTTGTCCCTAACCATTTTAGCATTTAAACACCAGCTTATGTCTTTCAACAGTTCAAGGAGTCCTTTGTGGGATTTAATGCTGTAAGATAGTGTCCTGTGATGACTCCAACTCCATTGAGTCTTCTTTGAGGCAAATGTACTTAAGAAAAAATTCATATCGTTACATAAGCCATGGTTCTACAGTTACTAGAGTTGTCACAAAATAATCCACAAAGTACCATGTTTTGCATCCTAGATGTCACTTAAACGCATAGAGAAGCACCTCTATTTATTCTCTCAGTGCCCACAGCAGGCCAATGAGTAGTCCCACCAGAAGATAAGAAATTAATTGTATAAGTAATGGTTACTCAGCATACTTTCTTTTGAATATTGTCCTTCAGACAGAGGGGAAGTTGGCATTCTTTTTCCAACACGGATACCTACAAAATTTATGGAGAAACCTTCAAGTCACCTGAAAATACATTTTAAAAAAAAAATCAAAATAAGAGCCTTTATGGAACTTCCTCCCTGGTATTCCTCCAGTAATGTGATTGACATTAAATAAGAATGGATTTGGCATAAAACCTGTCCCATTTAACCCAGTGTAAGTCAGACCTAGATTACTCAAATCAGCATGAGCAGATAATCAAGATGTTCAGGGAAGATCATTTTCACAATAAACCAGTCAATGAAAGATTATTGTACAGACTACAAAGGGAATATGAGCAAAAGTGTGCTTTGATTAGAAACCTGCTTTTCCAAAGGAATGCAGAATATGGTTTCTGGCAGCCTTAACAAGAAATTAATACCAAGATAATGCAGTTTATATATATAGATACACCTTCATGTGATGTCAGTTAAACAAAAAGTAAATGTCTGTTGTACAATCCTGTTAATACCTTATTGAAAGACACGGGGCGGGGGGGGAAGGGTTTTCTAACAGCTTGGAAAAGAAAAGCCCAGTAAGGGTCCCTACAAATGGAATGGACTATTAATAACAATAAAAGTGTCGTTTAGAAGCCAATTTACCTATTTTATCACTTATATAGTTACCAGACATAACTGTAACTGCAATAAAGATCCCCTATTTTGGGAATGCAGGAAAAATCTTGTACATTAAAGCAGCCCTTACAAAATTGTGAGATTAATGTTCAGTTTTCAGTTACCATTGTAACTTACTGAGTTATGTATAGTGGAAGACTCAAAGCTGAGAAAGAAGTGAAAAGTAGAAGCAAGAAAGCTAAAGAACAGACAGTCATTAAAGAGGATGGACACAGAATTTCTAAGAAAACAAGTTATACATCAATCCGCATTAGGAAAACAAAACACAGAAAATTAAATTGAGGATTTCGATATTACTCAAAGATTTGTTGTTATTCTTTCTTCCCTTTTCTCCATTTTACTAAAATATATTTTAATATAAATGAAAATAAAGTACTTATCTGTTTTCCATAGGACTTCCCCTAAAACTGCTGCTTCCAAATGCAGTTTGCTTGGGATACCTCCATCACAGAAAGGTAATTGCCTTTAGACTCGCTGGCGACTACTTAAAAGATAGGTCATGTTTATGGAGTTCACAATGCACCATAACCACATCCACAGCCTTCTCAATTAAAGTAACAATAATGACATTAGAAACAGCACCTTTCACATGTATATAAATGGCATAGAAGGAACTGTTTCCTACCTCCTCTAGGGAGCCAAATTTCATGTCTCTCTCTGAAGTACCTTGCATTGCACAAACAAGGACCCTCGGAACAGGAAAGTTCATGCTTGTGTGATTTTTTTTTTAAATATTTTAATACCTTCATAAAACTGTTAGCGATGGACAGCAGGACGTGTCTACTCAGCAGCCTGGAAAGCTTGCATGCACCATGGTGCCCTATATTCCTTTTCTTGATGCTGGAGCATTCAGTGGGTTGTTTAGAGTTTCAGCTGGGATAGAGTTAATTGTCTTCCTAGTAGCTGGTACAGTGCTATGTTTTGAGTTCAGTATGTGAAGAATGTTGATAACACTGATGTTTTCAGCTGTTGCTCAGTGGTGTTTAGACTAGAGTCAAGGATTTTTCAGCTTCTCATGCCCAGCCAGGGCACAAGAAGTTGGCACAGGACAGAGCCAGGGCACCTGACCCAAACTGGCCAATGGTGTATTCCATACCATGGGATGTCACATCTAGTATAGGAACTGGGAAGGGGGGGGCGGGGAATCGCCGCTGGGGGACTGGCTGGGTGTCGGTCGGCGGGTGGTGAGCAATTGCCCTGCGCATCATTTGTGCATTCCAATCCTTTTATTACTACTGTTGTCATTTTATTAGTGTTATCATTATTAGTTTCTTCTTTTCTGTTCTATTAAACCGTTCTTATCTCAACCCATGAGTTTTACTTCTTTTTCCCGATTTTCTCCCCCATCCCACTGGATGGGGGGGAGTGAGTGAGTGGCTGCGTGGTGCTTAGTTGCTGGCTGGGGTTAAACCACGACAGAAGCGGACAAAATCAAGCCCAACAATGAAAAGCTGCAGTACGCACTTCAGAAAACATGCTACATATGCCTGTTTACAGATCCAATTAATGTAGCCTGAATGTCAATGTTAAAATTGCTTTTCCCTTGGAATTCTGCTTATACTTTTTTCTGTAGCTGTATTATTGTAGTGGCTTCTTCATTTATTAGTAACTGGTATAAGTATTTGATATAGAAAAAAAGGCAAAAGAAAGAAGTAGAAAGCAGTATTTAAAAAAAAATAGCAAATACTTCATTGTAAGAATATTTCATAGGCTACAAAAATATAGCTAGTTGAACTAAAATTTGCACTAGTAGTTTTTCCTGACAGAATACTGCCTTAAATGTCCATATGTTCCTGCCAGTTATACTTCAGAGGAAAAGGGTAAAACAAAACTTGTTTAATAAAAGTGGTAGTAGACATGTTTCTTTATTCTGAATGCTTTATGAAAAGCAATTGGGAACATAAAATTTTATTTTTCTGTTTGTTAAATTTAGCAGATTCTAGTGGAATAATGGTTATCAATATGGAATTATTATTGTGGGTAACATTTGCTAGTCTCTTCAATCCACAGAAGAGTCAACTAGTAGAATATCAAATTTGTACACTTTAAATGATTCCAAGATTTACCCCTCTTGGTGCTAAAGTCAATGACAGCATTTCAAGTCTGTTCATTACCAGCTGCTTTAGAGTATTCATGTTCTAATGATTTATTTTTCGGATGTACACAAAGTTAACATTAAAACCTTATATTTAAGGTGAAAGAGTGGCCTCAATTCCAAACCGGCTACATGCAAATACATAAAAATGACAGACATCTTATTTCACATTTTTCACTAAGTTTTCTGTAGAATTCTGCGGGAGGTTTCATGACAGAGCAATATGACTAGTTCTATTAATGATACCCAACATATTACAAAAATCCTTTTATCTTCATTATACTATGCAAGGAATTGCATTCAGAAACTCAAAAAAAAAAAAAAAAAAAGATTTTCTAACATAGGTAATCTAAACCAAAAACTAGGCTTCTAGCAATCGGATTATTCATAGCAAAGTCTGCTTCACAACACAGTTCTCACTGATTATTACAACCAAGGCACACAAAATGCAGCTATCTCGATAGTCCATAGGAGGCCTGTTAGTAGCATTTGTTAAATATACTTATTAAACTCATCAATATTACTCTTGACATTTGGCCCTTGGTTCTCATTGGTGATGGTATGAGACTGTATGGATGATCTATCTGGGATATTTGCCTTTCAAATACTGACAAACTTAATATCTTTCTCCAGCATCAACAAATCATAGTATCAATAAATTATATTTCATTGCATTAGAATAATATTGTATAGATATAACAACACACTTTTTTCTTATCCTATCACCAGATATTTTCTGAAGGAAGTTACGATTATACAACTCATTAGTGGAATTTATGGAAATAGAAACACTGTGAAAACACTGCTTTCTAACAAAAAAATGCAATATGAACTGCTGCAAACTCGTAACTACTCTCATGACACTTCTGTTCATAATACCAATAATGATTAAAATTTACCAAAGCTTTACCAGTTTATCCTATTGCAGATGCATTTCACATAATGATTTAAAAAAAGTTTTCAGTACTGAAACAGTATAATCTTTCAACTTTCTGCATTTATACTGATTTCTAAATCAAAAATAAGAAATAATCATTTAATAAACTACCACTTCGAAAATTTTGAAAACTTACTTGGTTATGGTAAATAAAGATCTTACTACATCTGAAAAACAAGCTATGTTTATTGGAGTGTTAGAATTAGTACTACCCGATAGTAATGAAAAGGACAGAAGAGAAAAATCTAGCTAGTTCTAATTTAGCCATGTATTTCAAATACTATCTGTTTTCTGATCTTCAATACTTTTGCTGGATATTTAAGATTATTTTCTTCCTTACCATCAGCATGATAGTAACCCATACTTTGTCTCCGAAGAGAAATACAAGAATTAAACAGTAAACCCACAAGCTTAAGACCCCTTACCCTCTGGATTTGCTGGGCTCCTCTTGCTTCTCAGTGTTACAGACACATGTGTAAACAACAGAATTTCCTGCATCCTTTTCTCATCTGCACAGTACTGGGACTTGGCCAACAGGATTATTTACAGCATTAAGGCCACTCCACAGTAACTTGAACAAGATTCTCATTGGTCAGGCTTTATCAAAACTAGAACCACATTTTTAAGCACAAGTAATTTATCCAAAATAAAACTTTCTGCCATATTTTTCACTAAGTATAGTTTTATTCAGTTTTTATTTCTCCCTCCCTTTCTAAACCGAAGATTGTGACCCCAGTCCCCCAAATATTAGGTATAAGCTTGAATTGATTATTCTAATCACAGCAGTTAAAGCACAGGTACCAGTCTTTTCCACCTTGGGTGGATTCTTAATGCTACTACTTGCTCTTAGTATACCTCCTGAGTTTTAAATACCTTATAATAAGACCAGTTTTTCCCTCTGCATGACTGGATATCATGTAGCTAATACATATATTTTCATAATTTTCTCAGTAATTAGCCAGAGCCTGTTCAACATTATTATGAAAAATTGTAGTATTTTAGATTATCAGAGATATGAAAAGAACATGGTGAGGAAAGGTAAAAAAAAATGGATTTTGAAAAGCTCATTTCTGAATAATGAAACACCTTTACATTAAAATTTACAGTATTAAAATAAGAGGTAAGAAATATTTCTTTAAAGAATATAAGCTCAAACATTTTTGTAACTGACATGCGACAGAGCATGACACCACTGTCCCAAGACTGATATCACAGGTCATCTAGGTGGCAGGTCCTCCAGGCATAAAACTGATATAGACAGACACAGCTAAAATGATTTGCCACAGCTCTGAAAAGCTAAATATTTCTAATTAAAAAAACCTCATCATTTACAGAATACTGAGAATTCCTATGTCATGATCTCAGACTGAGAAGCCAGATTTCTTTACTCATAGCTTTAAGGAACCTTCCTTACTAACATTCCACCACCTGTTAATAGCAGTATAGCAGGTAGTCTTTTCATCATGAATAGCAGCTACAGCTGCAGGACTCTTAACTTAATAAGGGGATTGTCTGATACTAGGATTATTATTATTTTTTTTTAATTTATTTTAAGGACATGAACAAGCAAAACCTCCCACTCCTATCAATTATATGGGCATTATGTGACTTCTGTGACTCAAGAAATCTATTCGACTGCCAGGAGACAAAAGAC
This sequence comes from Haliaeetus leucocephalus, assembly GCF_000737465.1. Classification (NCBI taxonomy): domain Eukaryota; kingdom Metazoa; phylum Chordata; class Aves; order Accipitriformes; family Accipitridae; genus Haliaeetus; species Haliaeetus leucocephalus. The sequence continues at coordinate 1,345,297 of NW_010973325.1, forward strand.
ACTCAAGTAAAAAAAGGTGACACCCCCCCCCCCCCAGACACTACTATAAAAACAAAACAACAAAACACAAAAAACCAACAAAAAAATCCACAACCAAACAACAAAAACAAAGGAAAAAAACCAACCAAAACCCAAACCAAAGCAAAAAAAACCCCAAACCCACAGAACACCCCCCAAATACCACAAAACAACCCCAAACCAAAGCTAAAAAACCCCATACCACAAAACAACCCCAAACCAAACACCACACAAAACCAAACCCTAAGTCTGTATCAAGTTAAAAACAACAAAAAAACCAACAAAACCAAAATCCAAACAATAAAATAGTAAGACAACAGCTACTTTACATACCTTTCGTGGTTTCTTTAGCAACTACGTATATCTTACCTCCCACTAGGATAATCTCTGGCTATGTTCCATTATTCCTACTGTAGGAAATCAATTCACATTTTAAAAATCAAGTTATATACACATCATAACTTACATGGTATGTTATTCCTTTGTAACTAATCACTTTTCCACCCATTCATGAGATACAGAACTCACTTGCCACCTTTCTTCACTTCCTGCAACCTCTGAATGCATCCAAGGAGCCTGTTCTATTGCCCATACCTCAAACAAATTCTCAGTTTCTGAAGAAATTGATGCACATTCATTTTATCTGAGAGGAAATTAAGTAACTGATCACAATTGAAAATACCTTCAGAAGTGAAAATTTGTAACAGAGAATTTATCATTCAAAAATAATAATTAAAAAAAACACAAAAAACCAAAAACCCAAGTGTGTCAGTACACCACGTGAAAAAAAGTAGTACTATTGGGAGTACTGCTAAGTATATGTCAAATTCTTTGCCATGGATGTCTTAAAAATCCTCAGAACCTCTTTTTCAGTTCTTTTCTCCTGGACATCCATTTAAAAACAAAACAAAACAAAAAAAATCATTGTCATTAACTAATTTTTGGGAAGGAAAACTACTCTTCAGGAAAAAATGCACAAAAAAGAATTATGCATAATAGACCAACAGTAATGCTATAACCAAAACTCAGGTTCTATTCTGTTATATTCTATAATAATCACCAATTCCTTGAGGAATCTTGATTTTATACCATTGTTAAAGATGCATTCAAATTTAATTAAAAAAATATACTGTAAATTTGGGAAATTATCATGTGAAATTGTGTGGACCAAACTGTGCAGATGACAGCTTTTATAAGCTTTGATGAAACAGATCATCGACTTTGATAAGATAATCAAATTTACAAAACAAAACAAAACCCCAACAAAATCAAAAACTTTTTGTACTAAATAAGCCTGTGGATTGCAACTCTTCATGATACTAGGGAACTACTAGAGAAAGTACTATGAGGTACTATCAGGGAAAGGTAGCAAGGAACCTGACACACCTACGGTGCTAGATTTGATAAGCAATTTTACATGTTTATTGAAAAAAATAAGTGGAATAGCCAGCTATTTTTATACTTTTACTTGCAAATATATCCTTCCTTTTCAGTCTCATATGACCATTGACCTTGATGTAGGCCTATCTCTGCAATAATTACAAAACAGGTTTTGCCAACATGCAAGCTTGCTAACACATGACCTTCACATAAGGAACTGAATTGTCTTCCTAGAAGTCTCCAGGTATGTAAACTATTCTTACTAAGTACATACTAAGAACATGCATATGCTTATCAAGAGAATGAGACTGTGGTCATTATTTTTGTAAGAAAATTGTACAGTGAAAATATGATAAAGACTGTAGGCAGCATCAATAATCTAGAACATATGTTTTGATATGTTTGGCTTTAGCTGTCAGCTGGACTGTTGCATCCCTGACTAGTGTGGGATAGACTCCCTTCACTTTGAGTACGTTTGAACATTGGCAGTATGCCTGACCTGCTTTTTCCAAGATCCACAGAGAAGCATTAACAGAACATGAAAGTTAAATTTTGACTTTTTAAATGTCAAGACCCATCCCTTTGGGGTCACAAAGGAAAAGACCTGATCCTTTTCAGGATTATTGAGCCAATGAAGAAGATTATTTAATTTGTCTCAAAGGAGAAAGTTAGAGCAAGTCTTTTTCAAAACATAGAAGATAATAATATTTACTATATTGATGCAATTTCCTTAGCAGATATAAGAAATTAAACCACATTACTGTTCAAGCCAAAACCAATAAAGCACTTCAAGCACAAATAGCAATAAATCAGAACATTCCTATTAGCTAAATTGGAAAATAGCAAGGGGTGTAAAATGCTAAAATTGGAACCTTTTAAAATTGGGCTTCCTGAAGCATTCTCAAAAAACACATAAATAGGTCAGTTCTTTTTTGTTGATGAAATTTGTTTTTAATCTTACTATTGTTTCATAGTATTCCACACAATTTCATACAAGTGAAGAAATAAACATCACAATGCATTTGAAAATATAAGGATAGAAGGTCATCCTTTACTGTACCTCAACCCCAGACATGCTCCCTTAGATGATGAAAATAAATAGAAGACAAATTGACAGTAGAAGGTACCTTCAAAGCATGAAGAAGAAGAAGAAAAGAGCAAAAAAATCATATAGTTTTTAATCTCAACTCTGCAGCAACAGCAAAGACCAAACTTACATAATAAATCAAACCTAGGAAGATATAGTTAGTTACAGAAGAGATAAGTCAGTAACAAAAAACACCAGAAATGAGACACCACAAAACCTTGTGTATAGACTAATCAGTGTGGAAAAACATGCTGTAATTCTGTTTCTTTGATACACAGACTAGGAAGAAGACACACTTAGTGTACTTGTTTTCTAGAATCTCTCTCTAAAATTAGAAATTGAAAAGAGGGATAATGTTTTTCCCCCACTTTCTTCTAAGTTCTAGCATGTATTAAACAAGCAATGGTAACAAAGCTTTGCTTCTATTTTTTTTCAATTCAGTAGTATTAATATAACATCACCCATTAACAATACTAACCTAAAAACTTAAGTAGTGATCTTTGAATGAAGTTATCATCACATAACCAGGGTATTTGTCATAAAACCTTCAAAGCAGGCAACAATAGGCTACACACACAGGCATAACAGGATTACATGAATAAAACCACTTATGCATTTAACACCTCTCTCCTACCTAGAGTAACTTTAAAACAGAACATAAAACTTACAAGCAACATCAAACAACAACATCTTAAGAAAGCCTCTCAGTTTCATTCTAACATAGCAGTAAAGCACACCAGGAAGAAGCTTATCTAGAGGTAATACTTTGCCTAGCTTGTGAGTCCAGTTCTGACTTCACCTGTGCAAGTTACATTGATTCACAAGTGCAAAGAGTTACAACAGATAAATGTAGACAATGTATCTTGTACAGGACTGTGCTGCTGATTGAAGTTCTTCTTTGCTTATTAGAAGTGAGACAAGAAAAACTACATATTACATTTGACTGGTGTTAGGCTATTCATTACTTCACAGCACGTATAGTGAAGTTGTGGTAAAATTACTTTTGTTCTTAAAGATTCACTGTAAATATAATCTTCACACTCTGTTGTTCATTACACTCTTCAGTGAAAACTAACATGTAACACCTGAAACTGGATTGCTCATTATAGCTAAGTATACTTCAACAGGCCTCAGCTTGGCAGAACTACCACTGATTCCCAACATCCAGAAATATAAACAGAGCAGGTTATAAAGTAGGCTTTAAATTTGAAGATTCCTGTACACTAGAAATTATTCTCACATGGTAGCAGAATTTGAGCATTTTATGTTAAAAAAGAAACAAACAAACACACCAAAAAAAAACCAGGAGAAGCCAGCTCAGTTATTTCAACTGTTCCTCATTATATTCCAGGTATCTCCTGACTGTTTGATGGTTATTTTTACAAGAAACTATGGAATTTGCAAGAGGACAACACTTCAGCAATTTTAAGGTGAGAAATAGAAGCAAAAATGCAAAAAGAATTGTTCTTTTGTGATATTTGTATTATTTTCTACTGAATGCCTACAGAAATGTTCCCCCTCTCAATACATTTTAAATAACTCGACAAAATAGTTTCCAAATAAAGCCTCAATAAAAATATCATTAAAAATTTCTGGTACATCTGATGGAGAAAACACTAATATAACTTCATAATTTATGACTGCAATTTACTGTTGAAGTAAAGTAATGTTGAAATAGAAGCAACATACTTTAGAAGAATTTTAAATGGAATCAAATTAAGACTAAATTAAGCAGTTTCTTTTTTTCTGAAGGATAAAAGGTTGTTTCTAGTCTGAAATTTCAATATGAAAAACTAGAAGGAGTTGAGTCAAACAGATATGGTTATTCTTGCTCTTCAGTGTAACCAGAGTGTACAGAGAGGCTGCCTTGCTAAACCTTTCATTAACTGCACACAGGTGTGATGCTGCTGTGAATTCTAGATTTGTTCCCTGATGCACTGATTAAAGGATATGCACATGTGGGTACAAAGAAGATGGAGACTTAGCAAAATTTTTCATTTCATCACCTTCAATCAAAACCAAAATTCCGACTTTGAATCAGTACTAATCAACACATTCCTATAAAAGAAATTAAGTAATCTCTACATATATTTCAGGTGAAAAATGTGAAAGGACCCCCATTGTAACAAGAATTATGAAGACTCATATTTTTATGGAAAATTTATTTCTTGCTGAATCATTTGTATGCTTAGATATCTTGGTTTGTTTTCCTCAGATATCAATTTTAAAATAAATGTATTTTTTCAGAAAAGGTTGACAAATACCATAATGAAGTGTACAAGAATTATGTGTATCTTCCAACATCACATTGGGAAGGCTGCAGGATGAGATACTACTTTTCATCCTTAGAATGTGACTGCTATTTATAAGTACAGCTTTAGAAACATCCTTTTCTTTTTCCTCCTCCTGTAACCTAAGAATAATAGTATCTTCCGCGTGAATACCTCTGCTCTAGATGGGATTGTAACAGCAACGTGATGGTGATGTGACTAGTGTTTCATCAGACCACACCTAAAGCAGGGAAGATATCTAAATTTGCATTATAAACACTACCTAACTCATTCTGAAAAACCAATTATTTCCAATTTTTCACAGTAAATGAAAACTCATAATTTTACTTTTTGATCTAAAAGTAGTTATTTCTTTTACTAGGATAGCATTACTGCAGGTACTCAATATTCAAACAGCAACAGTGACTGCCACAAAAACTTTAATCACTGTAAATACAGTTACTGAGTTAGAAAGTTATGGTTTATTCACTTTTACAAGCAACAGTACCTCTCTGGCTGTAGGCCTGCCATTCTCAATAATGAAAACATCTTGTATCTTCAGCATTTTAAGTGACAAAATTTGGCACGATTGAAGGTTCTATGTTATTAATAAAAAGAATGTTTTCATTTAGGTTTCTGAATATCTGGACTTCATTTGTATCTATTTCAGAAAAGAAGCCATCACAATTAGTTCTTTAAATCAGCAGATTATAAATAACCGAGTAAAGATGTGTTCTTGACTTTTTTCCTGTAGTCCAAAATGAAGATGAACATCAGCAGTGTACAGATGTTGAATTTTAGTGTCTTAGCACTGCTTATAAGTCAACGGCAGTAAAAAAGGCCATGAAAAGCTTGAATGTATTTAAGATCTTGCTCCACACTCCTGTGATGACTTTGATTAGGTCAGTTGTCCTTACCCACAATTAAATCAGAATTAGAATCCAGATCACATTTCTATGTAGAAAGCCAAGCATGAGTCTGTTTTTTGGGTTTGGATCAATGTAATTATGTTTATTTGTTTTTCATACACAAATAATACTTACAGCAATAGAATACTTTTATCTTTCTGCAGTTTTCTTTACTCAAGGCTATTCTGCACCACTAAAACATGATAAAGATGTACTACTTTTGTATAATTCAACAATTAATTTTAGTTAGTAGGGAATTTCTCAGCAGCCTAATGAGAAAAACAGGGATCTTTCTTGCAAGCTTTTACTCTACTGTTCATTAACCTACCTGTTATTGTTGTAAAAATTAATCACAGCTTCAAAACAAATATTATTAATCACCCAGGACTACTATATATGGCATAAGACCATACCATGGAGAGACACACAAACTACTTCCTACAGTATTACTGAAGAGCAAAAAATAAAAGAATGCATTGGTCTGGGCAGAGTGTCAGGCAAATGTCTTGAATTAAAGCTGTGGTGCAAATCAATTCTCAGTTATGACAGCAGGAACAGTATCTGTAGATGTACTTGTATATTGCAAATAAGCTGCAAGTACTACATCATACCATGTACTACAAGTGCTTGTAAAAGAGAGCTGACATTCTAAAGACAGGAATCTTTACTATAGTTCAAAAATACCCCCTTATTAAAAGTACTATGCACAATTTATCTGGCTTTTTCCATATAGTCTCAGAGCCATCTTTATTCACATTTCAAAGTTTACCTGTCAGCAATGGTCTGAACGGATGCATACCCATGAAGACAGCATGATGCAGCTGAGGGTCAAGATTGTCACACATGTCTTGCATCTAAGATAACGCACACTTCTTGCAGTACATCTTTTTTAAAAAACTCTTCCACATAACCCCTCAGTAATGAGGAGCCCCTTGGTAAACTAAGCCATTCTAACTGTACCCTTGAGAGGCGTAAAGCTAACATATATGGAACTGCTATGGGTTAGCCTGAGAAGTACATCCATTTCCCAGGAAATTATTAAGATTACGACTGAATTGATTGAATTTTATTTTGAACGGTTATGTTCAATGGGAACATATCAATGGGAATCCTGAGTCCCGTTTAAAATTTATTTTCCATAATAATGAGACTAGAGCTTTGGCCATGTTGTTTTATGATTTTTTTTATTGTAATGGAAAAGGATGCTGCTTATTACCTGCATTCTGGGCTTCTCAGGGACTTACATGTCTTCGTCATTTCTAAAGGAGTACTACAGAGTGATGTGTATGCATTAAAAATATTTACTCTCTCATTTAACACTTTCTTTTACATTTTAACTTCTTCACCTTTTTCAGTAGCAAAGTGCTCAGCACAACCTTGTACTGCTTCAGAGTATCCTCTCACTAATGTATTCTGCTTAATCTAATTCTTTCTTTCTATTCTTAGTGGCTTTCCATTATACTTAAGCACAGGAACGCCCAGCAGAAATGAAAGGATGAACTTTCTCAATATTCAAGATCCTATCACAGATAAGCCAAAGAAATACATTCTGTACTGTTTAACTCAACCCAAGCTGATGGCTAGCATTTCTTCTGAACAAGAAGAAAAGGGCAGGAGAGCAAGAAAGAAACAGAATAAAAACTGTTCTGCGGAAACTTTACTCATTAATGCAATTCAGACAGATAATGTGAGCAGCTACAAGGATAATTTTCAAAAATCTAAAAAATCTAAAACTTAATCCCTCATTCTGTTATTTGGGGTAGTTAAATGAAGGTGGGAATAATATATGGAAAGTGTGTGTGTGCAGGAGGAAACTAAAGCAAGCCAACCAAATTGTCTATGAAAGTATCTATAAGCAAGGATCCTTCCACCCTTACAGCAGCACCTTAATTTGAATTCTAATAAAAATAATTTTGTCCTACACTGCAAGCATCCACTCAGAAAGTGAACTTTGGTGAGACTTTTCCATTCCTTGTTCTGCTAAATCTCCACTACATTCCTTGCCAAAAGAAAATCCATGCTAAAGAGGAGAGAGATCACTTTCTAATACGAAAGGAGTTCTGTCCTCCACCTCTCATAATTTAGCTATGAACTCAGCTTTAATAATCACTAAAACCTGTGTTGTTGTAAATTAAAAACATGTTTAAAAAATATGGATTTGCAATGAGAAGAAATATGCATGGAAATTCAGAACTGGAAACAGAAACCATCAATAAACTAATTTAGTAATACAAGCATACTTAGATTTCTGATAATTTTTTTTTTTTTTTTTTTTTTAGATGGGTGGTGGCTACTATCAGTCTGTCACAGTGATAGGCCTTAAATCTTTTAGTGCCTGATGAGTTCTACTGTTCTACAAACAGGGACTGAGAATTACAGCCTGCCTAATACCTGAACAGGTGATCTGCTTTTCACTTGTCAGAGTTTGGCTAGGATCAGCATCATTTTGACTGATTGCCTTAGCCAAGTATGAATTCATCTAGTGTTTAGAAGTTTAAGGTATAGTTGAAATTTTCTAGCTAATATAGTCTTGAAAAATGTTGAAATAAATTAATTGCAAAAGATCTTATGGAAATATCAAAGGACATCTTTAATTGTATCTGTACATCTAAAGCTTTTATCTACAAAGATCAAAGGATCTGTATAAAAAATGTTATAGAATTTTGCTGGTGATATGTCTCTGAAGAGGCAGAGGAATTCAATATACAACTTCTATTGCACCTTTATTGTTTCTTTTTCTCCTCTCTGCCCACCCTCCAAGACAGCTATTAAAGACAGAAAGGTGGTAAGAAAGGAAAACACAAGAAATTTTAAAAACAAAAAATTACCATTTCACCTGTCTGATATTTTGCTGTATTATGTGATATATTGTAACAATTTAATTTACCACAATGAAAAGGTTTAGTGACAGTAGGAATGCCTTATTGATTACAAATCAAAACTATGCAAGTATTTATCTTTTTAAGCTAAAGTGGATAAATTGAAATGTAGACAGTATTGTGAAGGGATGATGGCATCAAGTGAAGTGGAAATCATTGTTTGACTTCTCAAATAAGCAAAACAAGAAACATTCCAAGTAAGTGTTATTTTGTCTAATATATGTGACATTTAGAAAAGCAACTACAATCGTGCTCTCAGAACACTGGATATAATAACCTTTTTCTTAAGAAAAAGAAACAATGCCATTTTCTGTTAAATTATCAGTACTTACTTTTATTCAGCTCGCAGTAAGAATTACAGCTGATGAAGGTAAGTGGTAAAAGTTCCACTGTTTCCTTTTGACTAAATAGGCAACCCTGTTGGCAACTCTGAACTTGAGTGATCTAGTTGTCAACAGTCCCATGACTAAAAGAACAGATTTAAAAGACAGATAGATAATTTCTTTTTCTGTTGATGTTCTTCATCTGCACATATTTTCTGTGCAATGGGATTACATTTTTTTTCCTATACCTGTGGCTGATTTGAACCCACTGAGGTCAATCTGAAGAAGTTAACTTGTTAGTTTTAATTATGTGTGGGTTTAGCCTTGTCTTTATTCACAAATAAGTGCAGTGTTCTGTTATGCATTTTGTGACCAAATTATCTGTCCAATGCAACCACCCACCCACATTCATGCATATGACCATGGATATATTTTAGTTCAAATGAATTTTATAGTCTGGCTACAAAGTATTTTAATTTATATGAAAAGATAAATTAGATGGCAAACTGTTATTCACTGAAATAGGAGATGAAACCTACTACTACCTGATTACCATTCCTGAAGGTTGTGTGTGTAAAAGGAGAATATACAAGTATATAAGGTGCAGACAATACAAATAAATCAAAAAGATTCATAATTCTGATACTAATATGCCTTCATGCTCAAAAAAGCACTCATGAAATAAGAAAAACACCTTTGACAGGAGTTTTTCCTTCCTTACTGGCTTTAGCAAATATTAAATCCTAAGAGGAGACACATGACATGTGGTTATTTAAAATCAACCACATGCTTTTGGCTTTATACTGTTCTTCTTTATGTGCACCAAGATCTGACATCTGGCTAATAATTCATGAATTCTGTTTTATAAATCTAAGTGAAATTGTATTTTGACCTGTTAGTCCTTAATTATTAATTTTTCCAGATTCAATGTCACATATTGTTAGAACATATCTTATATGCACACAGGTGGCTTGTGGCCTCCAAGGCCAAGTTCTACCATTTCCATATTAAATATAGGATACAACTTTCAGAGCACACGTACCTTACTTTATCTCATCTAAAAGATTATTATCTTCCAAAGCTTGAAATTCTGAGCAATATTTGGAAATGGCTCAACAAGATTTAATTAACAAGCAGAAAGATAGAGAAACTGGAAAAACTGCTTTCACCAGATTGTAATCCTGATAAATCCTGTCTGACTTTCATGCTGAGTGAGAACACCTGCATTGGTACTAGCTTCTACTGCATTTCCTGCTGCGGCTGTCCCTGGGCAGCTGTGGGAACACTCAGCCAACTGTAGATCCTTTCTGGCAGGGAAGGTAGAACTGCCAAAGGTGTCTTGGCCTGAGTGCCTTGCACTAGAGCCCTAGGTTTCTCCAAGAGGACAGAAAATTAATTCCTTCCAATCCTCTCCCAGTCACTTAATACATCCCCTCAGTTCTCTCTGACTTGTGCAATATCTCTAGGTGAAACCAAGGAGATGCATGGCAAAATTTCCTCTCCTAAAATTCATTCCATTTTTTTTATATAAGTTAATTTGTACTGGTATGGTTTACGAGCTATTTCATCGGAGGTATGCTTGATTAAACTAAAAATATTTTCTTTGCCGGATGAAGACTAGAAGACAGAAAGAACATCAGTAGGAACCTTTCAAATTCTAACTGAGGCTAAAAATCAGAAAAGATTATGATTATGCTGATATTTTATGCTACAAACGAATTACTGTCAACCAGTGCCAACAGCTGCAACTTGAAAAGTAGATCTGATGTAGTTTTTCATCTTAACATACTCCTCTTCACTTGAGGAAAGTGGATAATGTACAGAACCAAAGAAGTGGCGGTAGCTTGCTCCTACCTTACCAAAGACAGTATTTTTAATGTTTCAAGGCAATGAACAATTTTGCATTCTGCTGATTAGATGTCCTGTTCAAGTTCTCCTAAACCCCTTGTTAGATGCATGATCACCTAAATGTATGAAAGAAGTAAGATCTTTGGGAGAGGTAACATATCTTAGAACAGCTTGCCTCAAAAGGTGACTTTTTATTGCCACAGTGTAAAGATGTCTAATACAAAATGTTAACTACCTGCGCAAGTATTGTGTTTCTTAGTCAATATTTATGCATTTATGTATTTTATAATTCTCCTAATATATCTATGATATGTCAATTGCCATACTAACATAACTAAATACACAAACAAATTGACATTGGTAAATGTCAACCAAATACAGCTAAGAAAGAGAATAGGTTATCTAGTATTAAACAGGGTGAAGGTACAATCAGGCTTTCTGTATGTGTTTCCTGAAGTTGACTACTGCTAAAGTTAGAAGTTATTCTGGTATCTCTTTTTTCCCTGTAAGCATATAACTATACTTAGCTCAGGTTTTTTTCTGCTAATAATATTAATATTCTAGAATAGGAGAAATGGAGAATTTTAAAATGCTTTATTACCTGTTTCTATTAAAGTGTATTTATGTTATCTCTATGAAATTGTGCTGAAATCAAGAAAATCTTTGCTTAAATAAAATCTTCTGCATATACTATGATACAAATGATTTGCAAGCTTGCAAAACTGAACTGTCTTGAGTTATGGTAACAAATAGAATTTTTGAGAATATATTTGTATATATTATTGTTTATATAATATCTAAAATAACTAATTTCCTTCTATTTGTCTTTGTTCTGATAGTGATCAAACATTCTCTAGGAAATATTTGCTTCTGGAGCAATAGCTGTGCTGCAGAAGGCATTGTTTATAAATCTAATAAGGTATGAAACTACAGATTCAAATTCTGACAAAGAAACCTTAGCTATAGTTACACTGAAATGATGGCTCTTGTCACCATGGCAAAATACAAAGAGAAAAAAATGTTTTAAATGGAAATTTTTTTAACTTCCTAATAAAACTGAGTCAGCAGCAAAAATGTTCTGGGACAATTCTCAGCACATGTGCTATCATTTCCAAACATGTGAAAAACATCAGCTCTGCCACTTTTTAAAGATTGGACATACATGTATTAGTGTTTTCAGATGCTTTTTTTCACAATTATATGGCTACATTCTGGAAGGGATACATGTTTCCAGGTAGTTAGAAACACATTCTGTTTCAACTTGACTCTGTGTGGCTCCTGCATGGGAAAAGATTAAATCAGCTCCTATGTCAGTTTTATTAAAACTTTTTATGGTTTAGTTAAGAGAGTCCTGGTTGGAGCTGACTAGTGAAGCTGAGACAATGGTACAGGAACTTGGGCTTAAGAATAACCTGTTTCAAATGAAGGGTACCAAGGAAATATTGATAAACAGTTAAGTAACTTTGTAAATTATTTATCGATAATGCTGTTTACAAGACTTAAAAATTAGTAACAAACAATGTTTTGCTGTTCTGTGGAACGCTATGTACCTTATGCACTGTGACTCAGACTATAGTATCCAAAGTCAACATTACTGCATGATCATACAAAGCATTTGTACTATCAAAATAAGCTTAAAAATCAAATAATGTATAATGAATAAGCCACAACTCTTGCCTGGTTCGTTTCCAGAAATGAACACTGTGAGAGGGCACTGAAGAGTGAAGATGAACAGTCTTATTCATCAAATTCCACCCAGCCTGAACCTGCCCTGAGACTGTGGCAATATAGAGGTATTTGAATAATAATTCAACCTGTGTGTTGTAAAGCACAATAGTTATGGAAACTGTTTCAGCAGATTTTGGCTGGGGTATATCATGCATATGTATGAAATAGTCTATCTCAGTTCTTCATCCACAGATCTCAGCAAAAAAACCTAAATCTCTACAAAGCAGATTTCAACAAAAGCAAAGCTATCATTATTCTCATCTTCCCATAGAGAAATTAGGCGGAAAGTTATTTGACTTTATCATACTTACAAGCACCTCAGCAGCGGAACCATGAAGGAAAGAAAATAACGTCCTGAGCATCAATGCAGTAGTACTAATCGCTCTATATTACCTCCCTCGTGGATAAATTTCACCTGCTCCTTGAATTGGTGCTAATATATTCATTATGAGACTGTAACATTTCTTCTAGACATCCTGTGCCTTGATGAATAGTCCTGTGCGTAGGACTTTTTACTCTAATATTCTCTGAACACAGTTTCGTGTGAGGTGTCAGGGCACCGTGGGGGCCAGGATGGTGGCAGGGGCTCCCTCAGGGCAGGGCCTGGCAGCCAGGGCCTGTCCCACCACCCCAGCCAGGAGCAGGGCGGCCGGGGGCACCGGGGCAGCCCCAGCCCCGGGCAGCGGGCACCTCCCTGGGGACAGGGACGGGCCGAGGCCAGGAAGGGAGGTGGGCCCGTGGGTAGGCCCGGCTCGGTGGGGCCCGTGGCCGGGCAGGGCAGGGCTGTGGGGAGCTGGAGATGGGGCTGGCCGGGGCGTCGCTGGGGCAGGGGCTGCAGTGGGGTGCTGGGCTGTGGGCAGGGTGGGGGGAGCCCTGGGGGTGGGCAGGAAGAGGCAGGGCTGGCCGCGCCTCAGGGCCATGACACAAGGCGTCTCATCGTGTCTTTTTTTCCAATTCAGTCAATATCAGATATTTTAAAACAAATCAATGTAAAATAAAACCGTATTACAGAAGTCAACTTAATTACTATATGAAGTTAAAAAGATGTAATTGTCTTTGATACCTTTGATAGTTATCTTTCATCATCGTACCTTGACACTTGGCCATGACTTCACACCTGCATGCAGGGACATGAAATTCAAAGCTAGACTTTGAATAGATCATACTCGTACAATGACACCAGTGTCTTAAACCATTTATGCTATGCTCCTTTGCCCATTTTTCCCATCTCTGACTTTGATTTTTTGTTTCACTGCCTTCTTGGCTTCTGTACCAGTGCTTTTCTCACAGTAACCTCTCTTTAATTGCTGTGCGACCCTCTGCTGTGGGGTTCAGCTGTCTGAGATCCATGGTCCTAGTTTGTACAGCCCCTCTGCCTGACCTTGGCTCCAGTTCACTGAGAAAATTCTTGTTTAGGTGTGAGAAAACAGGCCAGCTAAAATTAGGCAAGATAAGGAAAGTAAAAACAGATGGAAGTGCAACCGTTGAAGCAGCAACCATTAACAGCTCCAGGGCTCAAAGGGAAAAGTACTGACGTAAAACTGTAAGACCTTTCCCTCCTGCCAGCCCCAGGGAACTGGAAGACAGTAACTCAGCAGCAGCAGGGCAGGTCAGCCCGCTTGGAAGAGTCTGGCCCTTCCCCAGCTCATCTGGCCCGCGAGGACTCAGCTGCTCTCAAAGGGGTTGCAAGCACATTAATACCTAACCTAGGAGCTTGCTGGTTCTAGCCTGTCATCACATCTATTATCCAACAAACAACCCCTTCATACCCCTCGGTTGTACCTTGCTACAGTCTCTGCTGGTGGTGAAAGCTGCCCAAACGAACGGAAGACAGATCAGGGTTTTCAGCTTCTAAGAAAGGATGCCCTGTCCATTTTACGGCTAGCAAGATGTTTTCCTGTCCTGTGAGACATTAGACTAAAAAGCGATTATTATCCAGAAATCTCTAACAATCAACTGTAAAAATATAGAGGAAAAAATTAGAAAGGATAAAATGAGAGCACTTAATGTCTTTATGTAGTCATCTCAAAATTCAAAATTAGTGACTGAAAAAGTAAATACATTTTATTCATTTTCAAAATAGTGCCTTTTTTAGAATTTAAGCCCCCCTTTTCTTTGTACCCGTGAAATGTTAATTCACAACACTTTGGCATCAACAGTTTTGTTTCTGATATGTATTTTCAGTGAAAAACATTTTGCTGAAAAACATTTCTTTGGATTTGATTCCATTAAAATAAAGCAGACTAAGGCATGATATCTCTAGAAAACTGAGGTTTTTAGTTTTAGACACCATGTATTCATCTAACACCACTATGGAACAATCCCTATAGAAACTAATTTTCAGTTACTGGCACCCATGTTCTCAGTGTAAGCAGCTAATAAAAGTACTTCTAAATCAGCATGCATGGAGTGACACACACCCTTCTGATGAAATCCTGTTAAGAAATTTCTGCAGGTATCTGGAAACAGAAGATTCTCAGAATATCTAAATTCTGAAAATAAGACCCTAAGACACAGTGACTTCTCAGAAAGAAAGTCTCTGGCATAGCAGGTTATTAAATTCTGTCCTTTAAATCCTACTGCAGACTTTACCTGGGACTCATGCCTCTCACATTTTCCTTGATGTTCATGGATATTTCAAATTCATCTATACTGTATTACAAGGTTTAACGTTAAAACTATTCTTATAAAAACAGATGCTACTACAAAAAAAAAAATGTTAAACTATACTTTATAAGCAATGATATCGGGGAAATTTAATATCTGGGATAAAGGAATGACAGAAATTACAAAAACTTTATTTCATGTAGTGTGTCAACTTCTCCCACGTTGCCTTTTCACTGTATAAGAACTTAAACTCCTTAATCCTTTATTTCATATTGGTATTGGTATAATGCAGGGAATATCTATGGATCATACATAATATTGACTTATTTAACTTGAAGCCAAAGTAAATCTTCCCAGAGTGAGATTTTTAATTATATGTGTAGTTTATATGTTCATATTCTTCAGAGGTAATGTTCTGAACAGCATAAATTTTCTCTTATGAGACTTCTCAATGGAAGGGATTAGTGTGCTTTACAAACATTAGATCCCACAACAACCTTAAGATAATATTTTTTGTGTGTCTTTGCAGATGAAGTAAATTAATACAATGTATGTCACACAGGAAGTAAATGACAGATGATATGGAATTCAGGCTCGTAGACTCTGCCAGATTAGAATCTTTTAAAAAATGGGCAGAAACCCAATTCTTAGATATAGGAGAAAAATACAGTGCCAAAACAAGCAAATAAATTTGAAAGAGTATAAATAAAAATGCTGGGAGGTTTTTTTGGGTTTTTTTTTTGTAAATTCAAACAAGATTGTATGATTGCCTACCAGAACATAATGTTTTCAGGTCAATAAAAGCAGAATAATTTCTCACATGAATGGAAGAATCAGAACAAAATAACAGCAACCCTCAAAAATATTTTTACCAGATATCTCATTTAGTCACTTATTATGTTAGCTCTTCCAGTTTCTGCTGCTGCTAATAATCACAGGATGCTGACATGTGTACAACTAGTTTCTGCCAATCCAAGCAAACTGTAGTAAGCATGCCGTAATTTACAGTCCGGAGATGTTGACAGACTGGTTCACAAGCCAACAAAACATTACTTTCTTTTGCAGCTTCAAAGCCCAAAAGGAGGACATATAGTTCTGTGAAAATCAGTGGGATGCTGGAAAGCTAAGGCATAAGCTAAGCTGTTTGTTACAAAGATGCTGGCCATCATTCCAGAGGGGATATCACAGATCTAACTTCAAGAAAACATCTGGCAACAGGGTTGTTTTCTACACAGGCTGTAAAAAATAGGCTGAGAAAGTTTTTCTTGGGGGCCTCAGCCTGGTGTCCAGCTGTGTGTCTATTTGTGCACTACCAGTTATGGAAAGCAGTAATATTTTATTAATCTATATTGTATTGTCTGTCTAATTCTGTACATTGTGCAGGTACCTTCCTGATGAGATGAGTGTGTCCTTTTGAAATTTTGGTATTTTGGGACAGCATTTGGAAAGTTCTTCTGTAATTATACTTCTGTCAATTACATGAGGTTGGAATCCTAAAAATCTCTCTAGTTGTTATTTAAACTCTTGTCTGGCAAATGCTGAATTTTTGCATGTGTAATAGTGTCTCAAAACCCAAAAAGGATGGATAATATGTTAATGCTTTCAGATTACTTTAAAGAAAAATAAATCTTACTTTTGAACCATGGGAAAACATTAACCTTAATTCTAAGCCTCTAACCTCAGGACAATGGGAGATTACAAAGCTAGGACAGAGCAAAGGTCATCACAGCGCAGCACTGGATGTCTAGTGACAGAAATTGTCTGGCTCTAAAAGAAAATTCACAGGACTGTTATTCACTTGGATGTTTAAAATACCAACAACGATCTTTGTGGGTTCTGCCATATCCTTCTATTCAAGCAGAACAATCTCACTTGCGCTCTGCAGCAGTCAGCCCCAGCTGGGCTGGTCTCCAGCTCCCACAGCCCTGTCCTGCCCACCCATGGGCTCAGGGAAGTGCCCGCTGCCTGGGACTGGGGCTGCCCC
>NW_010973325.1:1362401-1374869 GCF_000737465.1 Haliaeetus leucocephalus
CCCCCCCCGGCTGCCCTGCTTCTGGCTGGGGGGGGGAAAGGGCCCTGATGGCCCATAGGGAGCCCCCACTGTCCTCCTGCCCCCCTCCCGGGGCCACCAGCTCTCGCAGCAGCCTGAGGGCTTCTCCCTTGGTGCTAGGCGGTCTCAGAGGCTTGGGCTGTTGATGGACGCCTCGGTGGTCTTCAGCTCTTCTGGCCATGTGCAACCACGGAAAGACGTCCTGCGTGGAAGATTGTGAATGTAATGTGGTTTGAGTTCTGCGTAACATACTGCGGCGACTCTCTTTCAAAAGAAGATGACTTTTCTTATGCGGAAAGTATACAGAGAGAGATACAATACAGAAATCGTAATAGTCACCAGCCAAAGAGGTTGGTTTTCTTTAATACAGGGTCTGGTTTTTATCACAGCTATTACATTAGCACCCCACAATCTACTTGCATCCTGTTGGCTCTACAAATAGAGCTCTGCAGATGTTTGCTATTACCCACAATTTCAAAACTATTTCACCAAAGAAAAAAACCCTGGGAATTAATTACCCTCTTTGTCAAAGCGCCCTTGAACAAGCAAAAATGTCAGAACCATTGAAAACAAAAATGTGCTTGCATGTCCATCTAAAACAATATAATATTGTTCTTATTAAATGAAAATTATTTTTTATCTTTTTTTTTCCCACCATACAAGCATATTACAGCCCATGCTACAGTATGTCTATAAAAACACTCCATTAAAAGGAGGAGAAAGAAAATACTTAAGTATCCAGTGATACATAGACATGTGCAGCCCAAGAGTAACAAATTAACCTATTCAAATTCAAGAAGGGTAGTTATCATACATATAGTGACACATAACTTGCATAAACTAAATGGGATTATTCTTGTGTGGTTAATGAGATCTATAGGTACTACAATTACAGTGGTCGGTATTAAGAAGTTATTTTACTCACATTTCATCTGATATGGCACTTTGATCTGAAACTGCAAAATAATTTTCTATTTTAATTGCAGAAAATTCTAACTGTGGAGTTGCCAAAGAAAGAATAAGGAAGCTACAGAACAACTATACTTATGTTTTGTCCCAATTCCTCCTGCAGATGTTGCATAGTGTCTTGTTGACAATACGTTTTCCACATATGCGAAATATGGCATAGTGAGGGGTGATTTTTCACAGTATCAGGATAATAACTTATAGTAAACTATTTAAATAAAATAAATCTGATTTTTTTCTTTCTTTGCTTTTGTTTGCAATTGTTTCCTTCAAAATATTTCCATCCATTTATCCTTTACATAACTGGAAAATTATATCTATGCAATTTCTAGTTTGCATTCTGAGCATACAGTTAATTGTGAATAGTAACTGACTGCTTTGGCTGCTAGGATCAAATACAATTAAAATCCAAGCTCTAATACAAATGCTTGTTTATTATATTTTATGTCCATAGCTGTGATATTTATGTAGATTTGCTTACTGATGACTAATTATGAAAATTAAATCGGGCACATAAAATAATACAAAATTGGTAGAAGTATATTTTAAGCAAATTGATGAAAACTATTAGCATCTCATTATTCACCCTGTAGTGAATATAATAATTAACAATTGAATAATTAGAAAATTCTACTAGCTACTTAGCTACTAAAGCTGTCTCCTTGATTGCACAGACATAAGTAATTTCTTTGGATGAAAATTATATAAAATAACATTATTATTAGCTGGACTCTTCACGAGCAAAATGTCTGGGTTACAGAGTAGGTGCAATCAGGATGAAGTCATATATAGCAAAATGCTGTATTTCAAACTAGAAAATGTAGTCTTTATATTTCAGATATATTTGGCACTAATTTTGAGATATAGTATACGTAAGTTCTACAGATATGCTGTGACTATTCTCAAGGCAGTGTAGTTATCACAGGAGAAAAGATCCTTGGCATAATTTTTGTAGATTCTCCCTTTCATGTAAGACACCCCTGGTTCCTTTGCCTTTATCTTTCCTTGGCCAATGCAGTTTTATTTCCCAGACGTGTAGCTGAATGGCTACTTGTTAGAATTAGTGATTTTGCACTCCAGGTGCTAGTTTTGGCTTTTGTCATGGTTTTATTACAGGACTCTGGGTTATCTCTTAAAGCTGCAGTGCATAGACACCTCACTTACTTTCTCTTTTTCGTGTGTCTCAGTTTCCCAATCTCCAAAACAGGAAAATGCTGTAAGATTTTCTGAGAATTTTGCTTTATAGAATCTACTTATTGTTACTTGTATGGGAACAAGGAGTGGGGGGAAGCAAGAAACTTGAAAATCTGAAGTATTCTCTGTTTCTAAAGAATCAGGTAAACACATAAACTTTATTTTATCATCAGATCGCAGCTATATTTTGATTAATGAAACTGTTATACAGAGGTCCTAAAAATAAACAAACAAGGATGGTCTGCAGCATGTCCAGACAGAGCACTCCTCTTCTGTAAAGGCTGTATCTCAACACTACCTGCCTGTTACTGTATTGCCATGTGTCAGCTGGCTAGAACATGATTTATCCCAGAAGGAATTCTTAGTCCCTTGATGGCACTAGTGACGGTAACCCTCTCCACCTACTTGATTTGTCCCTAGGGCATGACTGGCATCTCTATGTAATCTGCAGTGCACCAAATCTGGTGTATTTGCTTCTTGCCCTCACGATCAGCAGTTACAGATCCACTCTGGTGTGAATGGTGAGGGACAGCGCTCTGCCCTCTCCGACACAGGGCACTGCCCATGGAGGCAGCTGACAGACACAGCAGTTGGCACAGAAGGGTGCACAGAAAGGGACAGATGCTCTGCCAAGAGCGTCCCTGTGCTCAGCAGCAGTGATGTCCCACAGGGCACAGTCCCCAACCTCCACTGGAGGAATTAACCCTGCACAGCAGAGGCCTCGACCCAGAGCGAGCTCCCGAATGAGCTGCAGCTCTGCAGGGATGCGGCTGCAGGGATGCTTGGGGCCTCTTGCTGAGGCTGGGGCAGGGGCAGATGGCTTCCTTGCCTGCCTGCTCATTTTGTCACTGAGCAAAGTTGCTGCAGGAGGAGGTCACCAGGCTGTGCAGCATCAGAGATGATGAGAAATAGGTTGGTGTAAGGGTGCACGTGGAAGAGGAGAGCACCTGCTTCGTTAAGGTCATCATCTGATCAAAGACACTTCCAATGCATTGATCACTCTTTACTCAGTAATGAGTAAAGGGGGAAACCATAAACAAGAGCCCACAGAGGGACAAACCTGGTCACAAACAAGGGATAACAGAGACAATGCCAAGGACCAGAAGCCTCCAGTTGCTAACTGATGGGCCATCAAGAAACTGCAGGCACAGCTTTGAAAAGGGCCAACCTGGACCTTGTAACTGGTAGGAAGTAGGAAACAAGAGGAACATGAGGATTTGGGATATTCGAGGGCAGCCTATGGGACCATGCAAAACTGTTGAACGCATGTTTAGAGGAAGAGGGTCAGGGAGGGACAAAGTAAGAGACAGACACAAAGGGCTATAAAAGAGACCAGTCACATGTAAAACACAACCGGCCAGTGCCCTTTGACCAAGCCCTGTGCCTGATGGCTGCAGTCTGTCCCATCCTTTCATTAAATCCTTTCTTAACTATCTTTCTATGGAATCTCACTCTCTATCTCATGTGTGTGAATGCTGTAAGGGCTAGGTGACAGCTACAGGTGAGACAGGTGTCAGTGGGTTTGTTCCCAGCTACTGGAGCAGGAGGAGCAGGAGGAGCAGGAGGAGCAGGCATCAGTAGCTGAGGGGGGGGGCATAGCTCTTGGGAACATCTCTATGGGTCCCACAGACTTTGTGTTTGGTGTGCCAGCTACTGGAAGGACCAGTGAGTGCAGACAGAGCTGGCGACTGGAGTCAGACTGAGGGTGCAGGCACCCCTGGCCTGTGGTGTCAGCAGCTGGAGTGAATGGGGGTCTCCTCTCCAGCCACTGGGATGGGACTGGTGGGTGTCCCAGGCACAGCTACTGGCAGGGACTGGGGTGAGCAAAGAGAGTGAGAGGCTCTGACAGCAGCCGGAGCAGGACTGTCAGTCACAGCCCATGTGGCTGGTGCCGGCTGCTGGGGGTTACCAGAGTCTGCATCTTCCCCAAACCTGGTGTACATGGGGGTGTGTGTGTGTAATGCACTAGCAAACTTCAAGCCGGACTGGAGGGTGAGTAGGAGTCCCTGGATTTGGGCACAGGGTCTGTGCTGGGGGGGGCCCCATGAGTTTGGGATGCCTGTGAGATGCCTCTGTGAGCACATGCATGTTTACTAGTGAGCATAGAGCTGGACAACCCAGAGAGTACGAGACCCGTGGGGCAGGTAAGAGGACCTGGGATCTGGACAGTGGTATCGGACAGACAGAGGGGCTGTGCTGATACTTAAGGGATCTATGACTGTACATGTGGTTCTGAATATAGAGTGGTGTGTGCTCTCATTAATGAACTTATACCTCTACCAGCCAAAGAGGAGGAAGGAGACTAGCCCATCTATATTTATATTTTATGTGAGTCCTGTATGTAGGTGCTGTTGAAGGCAGCACCTTGCTTATGTCAGTCTGTGTAGCCTGCCATGTCAGTGTCCTTTTGTCCTGGTTTCAGCTGGGATAGAGTTAACTGTCTTCCTAGTAGCTGGTACAGTGCTATGTTTTGAGTTCAGTATGTGAAGAATGTTGATAACACTGATGTTTTCAGTTGTTGCTCAGTAGTGTTTAGACTAGAGTCAAGGATTTTTCAGCTTCTCATGCCCAGCCAGGGCACCTGACCCAAACTGGCCAACAGTGTATTCCATACCATGTGACGTCCCATCTAGTTTAGGAACTGGGAAGTGGGGGGCAGGGATTCGCCGCTGAGGGACTGGCTGGGTGTCGGTTGGCGGGTGGTGAGCAATTGCCCTGCGCATCATTTGTACATTCCAATCCTTTTATTACTACTGTTGTCATTTTATTAGTGTTATCATTATCATTATTAGTTTCTTCTTTTCTGTTCTATTAAATCGTTCATATCTCAACCCAGGAGTTTTATTTCTTTTCCTGATTTTCTCCCCCATCCCACTGGATGGGGGGAAGTGAGTGAGCGGCTGCGTGGTGCTTAGTTGCTGGCTGGGGTTAAACCACAACACCTTTGTGCATCTGTGTCTCTGGGATACACATTCAACTTTGCTGCTGGTTGAACATGCAAACAGGAAAGCAGCAGCCAAACCCATTGACCTGGGATGGAGATCCCCATCTGTCTGGGCACACTAAGCTGGGCTCCAGTGGCCATGCAGGAGGAACCCTGTGATGGTCACATAACATCCCTTAACAACTGGATCTTCTCCAAGACCCTGCAGCTTCAAGAGTCTGAACCTTCAACAGTAATGAAGGGGGTGCAGGCAGAGTCTGTGCTTACAGAGTGTGAAAATGTAGCCTCCCATGAAGGTGAAGACTGGAAGCTGGTGACTTCTGGCACTCAAAGGATGGCTCCTGCTCCACCTCCAGATTTGCAACTTTTTGACATGCAAGTGTCATCACTTACATGACACTACCCAATCAGGTAGTCATCAGGATGACAGAAAAAAGCTATGTAACGTTGTTTATCAGCAAGGAACTGTTGCTTTCTATCATGTCAAACACCAACATAACTGAAAAGTCTGAAATAGGAAAGATAACTCTACTTACTAGTGCTAAGAAACAATGAAAATTTTTTTTTTTTTTTAAACTGATAAAACCTAACAGGAAAGTGTATTCTAGTTCAACTTTACATCTGGTGTGGGTTCAGAGCATGTGAGACATATAAGTCATTCACTCCATGCCATTGGGAGCCTTTCCCTTAATAAGTGAATGACAATAATGAAAGATTGCTTTCAGATCCTGGATTCTGCACAGTTCCATCAAGTTAAAGAAGAACTTCTTGCCAAACAAGTTGATGTAAATTCCAAAAGCATTATTTCTTTGGCTGCAACTGTCTTTGTTAAAGAAAAACAAAATTTGCAAATACAGGCATTCAGTTTTCTAGGCCAGGTCTAAGAATCACCGAGATGCATAAGTAATCTTTGTTTTAATTACTCTGAATTAGGTCCTTAAGAATTCACTAATAACTTTGTCCATGTGTCATTTCAACTTTCTGCTTGTCTGCTGACTCCAACTACAAGGTTCCTATTTGCAAGGTAGCATCTGCTGCACACCAAGAATACTTCTAAATTTATCTGACTACACTATTACTAATGTGTTTTGACTTAAATTACACCACCAGCTTGTCAAGTAACATTAATTTAAAGCATATTTTCTTTTGTTTTCTTGTTCTTTCCTCCTATATGCTGAATATTTTTGCTAGGAAATGATGTGGCTAAGTTGGGGAGAAAATATTGTTGAGTAACTCTTTACATTTCCTCTGGATCTCCCAAAAATACCATGAATCTATTCTGGTTCCTATAGTCGGACTGATGGGCAAGTTTTCTGGCAGCCAGCAGAGGAGCGAAAATTAAAGTATAATAAAACTAAATACAAATCTTGCATAGGACAGCTCCCTAGAGTTGCATACATTTCTTTTGCCTGAATTATTCTCTTGGAGTTTCTAACTATATCAAATCAGTGTTGCAACATACAGAAAATCACTGTACTAAGCATAATAGAAATTCAGATGTGAAAACCACTCCTCAACTGAAGTGCAATTGTAAGCATTGCAAAAAAATCACTTCAAAGTGTCTGTAAACTTTTCTTAATTAAAAAAAAAAAAACACCTAAACAACAAACCTGTGTTAATAAGCCCTTAAAGACTGACAAATGACATCATGGGCAGAGGTCTGATAACTGCCAAATGAAAAAAAACAAACAAAACCAACCCACAAAGATAATTTCCAATAAAAATAACTGCAATGCCAATTTTGTTTCACTAAGGTAAAAGCTGTAAAACCGCATTCTAAATTTGGGTAAGAATGTTCCTATGTTACTTGTATTCCTTGAAGTGAATAGCATTCATTTTAGCTGCAAAAATTCAGTTTGACTCCCACCCACCCCCACCCTGTGTAAAATATAGATACCTATCATTTAAAACTTGCTTTGCAGTACATGCCACAGAGAAAGAGAGGATGGGGATTTTTTTTTACCTAAAAGCCAAACCTTGCTGCTGGTTAAGGCCATGGCTGGACAACAGCGCCTGTCCACTTGCTTGCAGTTGCTTATGGTTATGCCCAGCTGCATTACGAGGAGGTCATGAATCTGCTGGAGCTGTGCAAACAGGTCCCCGCTGTGGGTGGGTGTTGAGAGCTGCTGTGGCAGGATGGATACAGGGATGGAAACTGGAAGAAGCTGCTGTAACACCAGAGGCTGTTGCTTCAGGATCTGATTGACGCTGTCTGCCTGACAGTCTGGGCATGGTGTGAGAAGAGATCTAACATTAGTATCCGGTGTAATTACCTATTATGCTGTGCAATTACCTGTAATTACCTATTATTTATAAAATGTGATATGCACGGAGTATTATTAAAACTTTTCTATGGTAGCATAGTCCTATTCTTGCGCTTCTAGTGCAGAAACCACTTCCTTTATGTACTAACATGTTGATCTGGACACTAAACTGCTTCTCATGTAACTTTTTGGTCATCATTTCAATCTCTTAAAACAGACAAATCAGAAACAAAACACATAAACTGAATACCAAAAACATGAAAACCAAATACTGATTATTCTAACATTAAATTTTGGAAGAAATGTATTTTTACTTCACTTAGCCTATAATATGCCCAAATCTCTCCTCCATATAGGTCTGATAGGAAAGATGCAAGAAAAATACCCACGATCAACCATGAGAATCCATATCTGGTACATACTGGATAATATGTAAATGTTCTCAATTTAATTTTCAAATGATGTAGTACCATAATGTAGGAGGGTATAAATATAAGTGATATATTATAAATGATAAAGCAAGCTTTAAAGTAAACCCAGACAAAAAAAGGAAAATGATATTTTTGTAAATACACCCAAAGACCACCAGGTGTCTCTGTAGTAAAAGGAATGTAAAAATGTAATGTTTTAAAAAAAATTCAAAGCCCTCTAAGGATGAGTTCAAGCTGTTCTAAAAACTAAAATTATATGGAAAGGTGAAATGTTAATACAAGATCAGCCAAATTCTGCTGCCAGTGTCAACAGTATTGATGCCATCACAATTATGTTTTTAATTCAGATTCTACATCATGTTGCACCTTGCAAAAACTGCAAGCATTCTTATGCAAAGTATGTGAAAAAATCCCCAAAGGGTACCAGAACACATGCAATTATCTGTTCTTCTAATTAGACATGAAGTTATTTCACTACAAGTTTATCACTACTTTGAATTTAACTATGATTAATGACAACCCTATAACTGGTTTAGTTCATTTTATGACACAGGCTTAGGCTGTATCTATACGAAGGTACTGACACAGTTCAAGTGGTACAAGCCCACTATCATAGGTGCAGTCACTACAGGAAGATACTACGTATCAGTACAGCTTATTCCTGTAATGGAAGAGCAATAAACAGCACTAATATAAACTATTTATAGCAGCATAACTTTTCATAGTGCCTATTGCAAAATTCAATACTGAATGATACAGTGACTGATATTCTTGTTTGTAATAGTACTTGTATTACACATGAAGACAAACACTTGTGTAGCTGGCATGCAGTTTTGAGAGTGCATGGGTGTGTTCTGTAAAAACGTAATAACAAAAGAAGTGTTTGCTCACAAATGTGTACTTACCACTTTCAAACTAAAGTACACATCCTCCCTCCCCCTTCACTGCTACAGTCTATCTGGTTTATGTGAAAAGCTACTTGAGTAATATTTATTTAGATTTTTGTTTTGCTTAATGTGTCTTTGACAGCAGTTCTTAACAGCGAGCACTGTAATCTTAACTGTTTGATAAAAGATAAATATCAAGGAGGTGAATATTCTCAATCTATGGAACACCTGTACCTTATTAAGTAATAGGAAACATATTTTTCTATATTTTCAAAAAGAAATCTCTTCTAATTTTGAAATTACTAAGGTAATTCTGGGACTAATTCTACTAGAACTAAAATATATATTTTTCCAGACATTCTCAGATTTCACATAACAGCAAGGAAAACATGAATAGCTGGAAAACATTTTGTATAAAATCTTTGTGTAAACGTTCAGAAATAGCATTTTGTAAACTTCATTTTGATTTTTACATGTTTCATGTTCTATAATAGCAAATATATTTAGTAAACAATATACAATGAAGTCAAAATATACAGTAAAATTTATATTAAGACAAGTAGTAAAATATGCCCCCAAATAGTAGCATCATTGAGAGATACTACTGGTGGCAAAATTAGAAGGCACGTGAATTTCTTGGTTTGCCTTCTTCATTAGATAGAACCCGTTCTCTCTTCAGCACCTCAGCTTCTTGGCTTTTCATAACTTGTAACTTCTTTCCTCCCTATCATAAGCTCTAGATGTAGGTTGCCTTACCATCTCACCAACAAATCCAGCTCCAAAACTTCGTCCATGCTCTTCCACCTTCTTCTATGCCCCTTTTTCTTGTCCAAGCTCTCTTTTTGTGTTCTTTCCTCTTTTTTTCCCTATCTTTCTTTTCTTTCTTTCCACTCTTCCATCCTCTCTCTGCGCTTTTAGGCTGACCCTTCCCTACGACGTTTCATGCCTGGCTGGTCAGTGCTGGGAAGACTCCTTCAGCATGGTGTCACAGACACACTGTTCACTGTATAATAATAAAGATGTGCACAAAGAACTTTAATATTCTAAGTATTTTATTTACGCGTATGTGTATCAAAACCAACCTTGCTATTCTGTTTACAATGTTAACGAATCTTAGACAGGAAATTATGTGGAAGAGATTATTTCTGTTGAGGCAAAATTCCACACATTCCAGTAAAAATAAGTCCACACTGTACAATTTAGACAGCGTTACAGATAAGGCCTTTTCCCGGCCTTTCACACAGGGCTAGAAGAGCAGACAAACTGCACAGACAGACTGGAAATCTTGTAACAGCAAAAAAGCTCTGAAAAGCAGCCTTCAGCAGGCCACGAGGCAAAGCTTGTATCTTGTCCTTGTTGATCCTCCCCATCTATCTGGTTCAAAACAAGAACTATCTGGGACAGCAGGACCATGAAATCTTCCTACACAATATGGATTGGAAGGAGCCTTTGAAACCTTATACGTGAATTTGTCTTTTAAATTTCCGATGTTTCACTGATTGCTAATCTCCCTGCAATTCCCACTTTTTCCTGCAGTCCCTCCCAGGACTTCAACAGTATTCTCTGTGCTGTTTGCTTCTTACCCTTCTCTGTCATTTTTTTTTTCATACCTCCTGCTCAGTTCATTTACCAAAGTCATCCCTTTTCTTCTCTAATTATCTTTCTTACACTAAACTCCAATGAGTTTAGTAATCTATTAGTAGTAATCTATTAATCCCATATTTTTTTTTCCAAATGAAATGTTCATAGTAGAAATAACACAAACACAAAACCCCCATGAGATTTCTCTAGACCTCATCTATCATTATCTTATTTATGTCTTTTGCATGTCACGTGCTTTTCCCACGATACTTTGTCGCCTGGCTTCAGGCAAGAGCTATCTTTTACATGCATATCGCATTTTAGGCAGTAAAGCTGCACTATAAATTGTATAAATAAATATAGCACAGTGTTGTGTACGTGGGTGTACATAAATTTAGTTACAAAGGTGTAAATAAGCACTGACTCCTTCAATTTCAAAATAATATCGTTCAAGAATAGTGTACAGGTTTGCAGAAGATGACTTTGGCTCGCAAAATGCAAAAGTTAGAACAATCATATTCCATTATTTGCTGAGAGAATAAACTTCAGCGTTGACTAACAGGACTTAAAGGATGTGCAAATAGCTTTATTCAAATCTATACAAAACTATATAAAATGTTCCTTTCACTTTAAAAGTTATTTAACGCCCACCATGAACTGTCTGAGTAAGAGAAGAGGATTATACCAATTTAACAGTTACTTGTCTATTCCCATTTTCTCCAGTATGGATTTTCCACTAAAGGATTGATGGGGTAAATTGTTTTCATTGTCTCAGTCTAGACAGCAGCTAGATTAGGATCAAAACAGATGCCAGCTCTCATTTGGTCAGGCATACAGATACCACTTAGCTAACGGTGGTATACAGAAAGTGAAATGCTGTGGAACAAATTCTCTGCATTCAGTGAACAGTTCTCATAGTTTATCCAATACAGATGTTAGCAACTTATTAGCTCTCCTATTGATGGGGGCAGGGGGAGGAGAAAAAAAAAGTCTTATCAAGATGTGTAATACTGCATAATCTTTCAGTGAAACACGGGTAAGAAAAAGATAAATCTACCAGAGGCCAGAGTCAGATACTTTTGAATTCTAATGTGAGCCATGGCACACACTCTCAGGTTTTGACCTATTTCTCAGCCAATAAACCTGTGATATGGTGGTTGGCTTTTTCAAAGCGCTGGACAACTCTGGGGATTATTTGATGAATCCAACATATATACCCAAAAAGCATTAAGTGAAGGGGAGGTCCTCACCAGGCCAGGTATGGGCTAGTGAGGAAGGTAATGAATAGCCAGTTCATTTTTATTGCTAGGGAAGGAGAATGTGTATCTACATACATGTATGTAAGAACTTATACTGAAGGAATCAAAACTGAAAAGGAACAGATGATGGAATCACAGAATGGTTGAGGTTGGAAGGGACCTCTGGAGGTCATCCGGTCCAACCCCCTGCTCAAGCAGGGTCACCCACAGCCGGTTGTTCAGGACTGTGTCCAAGTGGCTTCTGAATTATCTCCAAGGTGGGAGACTGGTGGGCAGTGCTTGGTCACCCTCACACTAAAGCAGTGTTCCTAAAGATCAGCGTGAAACTCCTGTGTTTCAGTGTCTGCCCATTGCCTCTGGTCCTGTCACTGGGCACCACTGAAAAGAGCCTGGCTTCATCTTCCTTATGCCCTCCCTTCAGGTACTTGTACACCTTAGTAAGATCCCCCGAGCCTTCTCTTCTCCAGGCTGAATAGTCCCAGACCTGCTTTAACTGAACTTTTTAAAAAAAGGTTTCTCAGCTGGATTACTTGCCCTTCCAGGACCTGCAGATCTGTACTGGAAGAAAGACAAGCTAGTTGAAGATAGGAAAGACTGCAACAGGTTTGAAAGAATGAGGAAAGTTGAAGAGAATGATACGGACGTTAAGCAGCAGGGAACAAGCCCCTGTTTTTCACAAACGTGCTGAAGGAGGGTTGCTGACACAGCAGCAGCAGCAAGTGGTAGGGGATGAGCTCTATCCATGGAAGACAGCTGGCAACGAGACAGGTGGCACACGTTTTTTCTGCCGAAACTCATGTTCCAAGGAATCAGAGCATTGATTTTACTGAATGAGAGAGCCTGGCGGGCCCTAACTCTGGAAACCAGCGGAAGATGACAACGTCCAGCCACGCCGCGTCCCGTCACCGTGTCAGGTGTCACAAC
>NW_010973325.1:1374879-1375135 GCF_000737465.1 Haliaeetus leucocephalus
CCCCCCCCCCCCCCGCGGGCGCCCTTCGGCGGCGCAGAGACCCGGGGTGAGCGGGGTCGGGCCGGCCCGTGGCTGCCGTTACTCCCCTCAGGCAGAACCGCCGCCTCCGCATTCTCACGCGCAGGAACTGGCCCGCGACGGCCGCCCGCGGCCCCCGCGCCTGCGCAGCTGAGGGAAAGGTCGGCGCTGCCGCGCGCCGCTTCCCCTTCCGGCCTCGCCGCGGCTCCTGTCAAGATGGCAGCGGCGGGCGGGCGGC
>NW_010973325.1:1375383-1395116 GCF_000737465.1 Haliaeetus leucocephalus
GCTGGCGTGGTGAGCACCCCAGGTTTGGTTTGGAGATCAGCCACGGTACGCTTTTTCTTACCTCGCAGTGGTTGCACATGCGGTGGCATCAGGTGCCGGTTTTGTGGAGGATCTAGATGAGTCGTAAGTACTGGGGTGCCTTGCCTTCTTAAGTATTGTTTTTCTTTTTGCGGGGGGGGGATGATCCAGGACACACAGCTTCGTGCAGAATGTGGTTGTCAAGAAAACTACGCTGGAAAAGTTTGTCTTTTTCTTAGCAGGAATGGCAGAAAGACTGTGGCCTGTATTAAGTAGGTGCAATTTAATGAAGCTGAGGAACACTTTAATTTTGCAATTCTTTTTAAAGCTGTTATTATGGGTGCTGTTGCAAAAAATGTTCTCAGGCTTCCTTGCTCTTTCTATCTTTTTGGTAAACGTATTGGTAGATTGATGCCTGCCCCAATTAAAAGCTGATTGTGCTTGACCAAATTCTTCAGTAGGGTTTGCTGCGTAGCTGGAGAACGAGTATAAGTGCATTCATGCATGGCCAGAAATGGAAGAGAGAAGGAGGCCTGCAGGACGAGTTCATGGCTGCTTGAAGTCCCAATTATATTCCGGTGTAAAAATGTGATTTTACAACAGATTTAGCCCTGAGACTCTGGAGGTGTTGAAATGGGTAGTCCTGCCCTTAACTTGGTTATGTAGTGTCATTGTTCATGTACTGCCTTGCTTTAGCAGTTTGATGGCTACATTCTTGCTGTTTCTAATAAAAACTAGCTTTCCAAAAATGAAATTATTTTTGTTTTTGTCAGATCAGCTGGTTGATCTAAAGTGCTACAAAGCAGAACAATTATTATAATTGAAATAGAAGGTATAGAAAATACTAGCTGGTAGAGGAGGAGAAGGTGGTGTTAGATGGCTGCTTTATGATAAATTTAAGCCAGTCGAAGGTGATGTTTTCATGAGGGTTCAATCCATGATAAATTGCATCATAGAGCTAAAAAGTCAGAAAACCATTCACTTTTTTACCATGTTGCTTATTCAGCTAGACCAGATAATCATAGGATCAAATGAGGTACAGTGGAATTATGGGGGAGAGAATGAGAATGTATGGAAGGGGTACTGAAGAGAGATACATCAGCATCTCTGACTGGTGTTTAAAGTGTTGTAAAAAAGCAACCGAAGCACAGAAACTGCTTGGACTTGATTTTCAAAGCTTATTTTTGAAACAAGCCTCATATTTTCAAGGACTGAAGATAAAGAGGCTAAGTGAATAAAATAGGGTGTATCTGTGCTCCCCTGTCATGTTCCTGTATTATATTTCCACAGGTATAAATTTAAATGTAATTGCTGTTTTGGAGTGAAGAAGCATAATTTTGTAGTCACATAACTTTTTTGAAATAGCTGATAAAAGAAAATCCTGTTTTAGAATACTTGGATTTTTCAACTACAAAACTATATAGAAGTCTGTAGTTGGGAGTAAAAATTAAATGGGGATTTCTTCAGGATAGGTTGTGTGTTGTTTTTGGGTTTTTTTTAGCTAATTGGCAAATGGTGGAGAAAGTCAGGAAAACAGTTTAAAAAAAATTGGGACCAGTGACTGGTGAAAGTTTCAAGTTTTCTATTTTATAGATGCCTAAACATCATGGAGTTTTTGCTGTTGCTGAAAACTTTGGGTTTTATTTGAATTTTGGTAGTTGCAAACAATGCCTACTAGCACAAGGTGCAGGTCCCTTTCCCAAGCTTACAGAATGTAGGAAAACAAGTAGCAGAGAAGGACTAACAGAGATGCAAGTTACCCAGCATCACCCAACTGGGCTGTGGAAGGGATGCAGAATAAGAGCTATGGTTCCTATCAGCTTATGCTGCTCAAACTGCTGACTGCCTCAGATCAGTACTCATCTTGCAATATTTGGTGACTTGTTCCAGTGTGATAATGAAGCAGATAAGTAACCTGTGTCTGCAAGGTTGCATTGGTGGCTCAACTCAGGAACAGAAGCATCAGAAATAGTGCTGGGGGGTGAGAAGGAAGATGGGAAGGAATAGAAACAGCAGCTGGATTAGTTTAAGGCCGTTGGAATTGTGGCCTTGGTCTTCAGTTTTGCTTCACACCGGTTTCTTTTAACCATTAATGATTAAGTGGGGTACATGGATTAAGTGGAGGTTGAGGCAACATTTGATCATGTAGTGCCAAATGTTGGGAAATTGTATGTATTTGAGCAAATAATTTTGATTCAAGGATATGCAACACCTATGTCATTTTTCCACCAGTATGATTGTGCCTGTGTCAGCTGACAGAGAGAGGATTGCGTAGGACAGTTAAAAAAAGACTGAAATTTTGCACTTGGAAATGTATTTACAGGGCCTAGAAACAGCACCTTCAGAAAATGCTTAAATACCCATTTGTACAGAGATTTCCATTTTTCTTCAACAGTATGTTGAACTTTCTTAAAACTGTCTAATAGTTCAGTCATTGACATTACCAAAACTAGAATGAGTTCAGATAGTTGGGTTTTGTCACACTTCATATATTGGTTTCTGTGGAAGTTCATTAAATAGGCACTTGTAAATGAGTGGTAAAGATTGAAATTTGTTATTGTAAGAACTACAGTATTTTTTACAGTATCTTAGGCTAAAGTTGTTAAATTCCATTGAAAAATGTTCTGCCTCCAGACATTTCCTTTCTTTCCCTCTTTTCCTTGATGTCTACTAGTTTTGCAAGATTTCAGTCTACCTTTCTCAGTACTTTAACACTCTCTGCAGTCTCCCATAACAGTCATACTGTGGCAG
This sequence comes from Haliaeetus leucocephalus, assembly GCF_000737465.1. Taxonomy (NCBI): domain Eukaryota; kingdom Metazoa; phylum Chordata; class Aves; order Accipitriformes; family Accipitridae; genus Haliaeetus; species Haliaeetus leucocephalus. The sequence continues at coordinate 1,378,153 of NW_010973325.1, forward strand.
GGGGAGGAGAACATTTCATTGTACATTCTTCTTTTACAAGCCAAAGGTCGTACTCTAAATTGAAGCATGGCCCAGGATCTGATGATTCAGTAGCTGCTTTCTGCCTTTTGCATCATAATGATTATTTGACATTGTAATTGGAAGTTAGCTGGAGCTTCATTAGCATTCTCAAGAGACACTAGACTCTAGCTAGTTCTTTCATTAGCTCTGTAGCACTTAGGGTGGTGAAGTAAATTTTTAGTGAGGTGGTCAACTAAGCAATTTTGTGACTTAAAAATGCTGCTGTCCTGTAGCAGTTTTATGTTAGTCACTGCAAATACCTTTTCTGCTGTACAAGAATTGCAACCTTGGTATGCCGTCAATAAGACAAAACAGGCTTGAAATTACCAGTGAAATGCTGCAATTCTAAGTTGAAAATAGTCAGTGCTGTAATTAGATTATATTCATGATTTCTGAATTATTTCTTTCAAAGAGTAGGCCAGCATCAGCATTAGTATTTCTTCAAAAACATTATGGACCATTACAGGTCTGTTCAGCTTTAAATGAAATATAATAAATGTTCTCTGATTCTGCTTGCCACCTATGAGCCATTTATAGGCATGCTGCATATTGGGAGTTGACAAGTTGGGCTATAATTTCTATTAATTGGATCTTAACTTGGAGTGTAGATCACACACTTATTGAGTAATTATATATATGTATATTCATCTCCTTTCACAATAAGAGTGGTACAGTAAGAATGCGTGTAATGTATTTTATAGCACGTTACATTACTCCCAGTTCTAGTCGCTTTTACGAAGCCTATCTTTTACAAAACTAAACCTTAGATTAAAATTCTGGCTTATTTAATTCTCAACATAGAAATAGTTAAGTAATTTGATAATTTCTATGATCTTGTAGTGACAACAGTTCAGTGAAATGTGTAGGGAACATTTCAAGAGGTAATGAGGAACTTTGATTTATCATGTTCTATTTTTGTTTCAGAGGTTTTAGCATTTAGTGACAAATTTACAGTTAATAAAGCTAGTCAGTTCATTAAGATGTTATTTTTCTAGCATTAAGAGTATTCAGTAGTACCTGCGTATCTCTGGTTTTTATCAAGAACTTGAACATTTTTATTCCAATAAGTTGGTTTCTTGTGTGCACCTTTGATAAAAACAAAAACTGACACACCTAAATGTAAAATTTTAAAGGAGGTTGAATTAAAATTGCTTTGCATGTTAACATGAAAGATAATTTAGTTAGTCTACGTTCAGTAAAGCTAAGATTAACAGTGTAAACCAATGCTCTAAGGGTCTGTATCAGCTGATCTGATTTTCTAAACAGTCAACAACAGTATTTAATATAACTAGAACAGCTGCAAAATACTTCTTCCCCTTAGATTACATATCCTAATGAAATAACTTTTGTGTGGTTTGGTGTGTTTTCTGATTTCTTACTGTTTTTCTGGTTTGGTTTTTTTTGTCTTGGCAAATAGTTATAGAAACCTAATTGGTACAACTGAGTATGTAATTTTATGTGCGGGGGCAATCTTAATACTGAAAAATAACTATTTCCTCCTTCCCCCCACCCTCAAAGAAAGAAACAAAACAGAATTCTTGTATCTATAGTTTATACCAACTTAATTGTAGACTTTGCCTGTTTCGTACATGCGCTTCACTTATTTTCAAATATATCGTATACTGATTTCATTTTTTTTTCCCCTCCCAGGTTTAAAGAAAACCGTAAAGATGATATTTGGCTCGTAGATGTGAGTATATAAGAAAAATGGGAAGACCTGCTAGTGGAAATCAAAACACAAAATGTACAATCCTACACTCTGTAGTAAAGCTGCTTCATCATTTGGAAAATTGCTTGTACATGGTGCTGAAAAATTACATGACAGTAATTCTTCTGACAGGATGGATAAGCAATCTGTCAGTGTTCAGGATGAACCAGGAATTAGACTGAGTACTGGATGCAGACAGGATGCTTCATCCTGTGTTTTACAGTCCTTAAAAAAGGAAAGCAGATTACCTAACACTTAGAGTCAGGAGGTGATAATCTCTGTTCAGAATTTTTAGTTCCATTCTTTACTTACACCAGCTAATTTGTGTTCTAGACATTTAGCACTACAAGATCAAATATATGAGAGGTTTCTTTTGCTTTTCTAACATATATGGAAAGATTCAGTGCTTCTTATTTCAAGGAATTATTTAAAAGATTGAGCTTGTTTGGGAATGAGATAAAATTCTTTTTAGCTCACCCAAATATGAACTGTAATTCCCAAATTGTATAATTCAGATTTGTGATTTTTGAATGGGGGAAACTATATATGCAGATTCAGAATTGATCAGTAATGTATAGGAAAACAAAATCCAACTTTGTCAAGTTGCGACCTGATCTTGTTATACCAAAATATTGTTATCTTCCCTATTGATTTCACTGAAGTGTTGCAGCCCTGAGCTGTTGTTGGCCCTGAGAAAATGAGATCAATTTTACAGTGTGCTTGTATAAAAGTAGTTGCTGAAGAACTGGAATCCAGAGGGCTATATATATATATATATATATCCTTTCCTTTCAAAGAATAGTGTTCCCCTATTGGCAAATAAATTCATATTCCTGGGTAGATCAATTACGTGATCTTTTAACTTTCAAAAAAGGAGGAAAATATTCCAAAAGAGATTTAAAAAAAAAAAAAAAGTTACCACACAGTCTATTTTTAAATAAGAAATGGTATAATAGTACAGCAGTTGAATGTATTCTTTTCAAACTTGTGCTTTCACATTAAAAGTAGCACCAAATCATAAAAGCTCTGTCACTCCAGCATTGTAATTAACTTGCAGTTTTATTAAGACTTAAATTGCACCGTGACTGGAAAATAAGCCTTGCTGATGTATTTGAGGGTTAATCATAGAATCAACTTCTCTTAATTATTTCTCTTCATTAACTTCTCTCTCTCTCTCTTTTTTTTTTTTTTTTTTTAATTCAAATGCATTTGCTTCTCAGTTTTATGCACCTTGGTGTGGCCACTGCAAGAAACTGGAGCCTGTCTGGAATGAAGTGGGTATAGAAATGAAAAACATGGGCTCTCCAGTAAAAGTTGGGAAGATGGATGCAACTTCCTTTTCTAGTAAGTATGGTTTGGTTAGCGGTAATTTCATGACAGCCTCTGTTTTGGAACTGTTCTTAATTTTTTTCATTAAGTCATTCTTCTCTTCTGTATCATAACAAATGTATGCAAACAGTCATTGGAGAACAATTTCCTGATCTTTTTCTTTCTAAAAGTGACAACATGCTGTAGTATGCATTTTTTATCACACTTGTTTCTGCTTATGTAGGGAATTCTTCCTGACAAATGGAAGGTAAAAGCTTTTCAAAGATCCACTTTTGATAGGCTTCTTAGAGTATCATTATACAAGCATCTTTGTGGTCCGTGTCTTGACAGCATCCAATTTTAGGTTCCTTGTATAATTGTTGTACAAGTGCTTGTGTTCTTGCTATTATTCTTTTCAGGTAATCAGTCCTTAAGACGTTACACCAAAAGCCTGCTGAAATCACTGAAGTCATTACATCAGTGTTGAACCAATTTCTCCCCGTGTTTCTCTGTAAATGTCGTCTTGAAGAACCAATTTCAACTATTTTAATGCTCTCTTTTTTGATGATGCCTTTCATATGTACTGACCTTTTGGAGAAAACCCAAAACTTTAGGTATTTAGAGAAGTGGTTTGGGTAGACATGAGAGGATTTTTGCATGCTTAACAGTATTTTCTTAGTTTTAGTGTGCTTGTTTATCGTCATTTCACTTAAAAGTATGTAGAACCAGGAGGATATTTAAGAGGGAAGGCATAGGGAGCAGTGGGGCCCAAGTGAGATCTGTATGTAATGAAACTCTGTTAATACATGTAATGTTTTTAGTTAATAACCATTAAACCTGATTATTCAGGATTGTTATACTTGCATAAAATATTATGCAGAATACTTTTTTTCTGTGATACTCCACTTTTTCTGTGCCTACATATGGCAGAGTTTGGTCTTTTGAGATCAAAATGATCTTGTCTCAAACACCAATTTATTATATGTAGTTGTTTTTGTAAAACCACATAAATTTGACCTCATGTTTCACCTTAAAGATACTTATTTGCTAAAGCAAAATAAGTCTTGAGAATGAAAAGTTTCAAGATCATGCAACCAGGTAACTTCAAAATTAGGAATACATTTGGTAGATCTCTAACATTCCAGTCATCTATATAAAATTTTAAATCATACAAATTGTATAAACTCTTACCCTGAAATATTCTGGCATCCTGATACTAATTTTTGTATTTGCTACCTAGAACAGAATTGGCATGTTGGTTTTGTTCTAAAATTCAGCTTTGCATTTTTAAAAATTACTACAAACTGCAAGGGTACCTTTGTGCCCTGGAAATATTTTTCTTCTCAGATTTGTTACTAGTTTTATGAAGAATAGAGTCTGATAAATGTTTTGAAATAGTTTCATGCTTTTATTTTGAAAATGGAAATTTTACAATATCTGGGTATGAAAAGTTCAGTTAACTCTGCTTAATGTCTTCCCAATCTAAAGATTCTCTGAAATCGAAGTAATTCAATCTTGAGAACATCAGAAGAAAATGCAGCTGGGCACATGCATGTAACTGGGAAGGAACATGAATAGTGGACTCTGCACAGTTTGTGTTCCTAATAGGAATATGAAGTAGTGTGAAAAATCAGAACTTTGGGTAGCTTGTCATCAGAGAGTTGAGATCACAGCTGAACATATAAAGCATCCAATAAGCGTTGCCTCTGGTAGCTGTGTGGAAAGAGGATACAGCAGTTACATCAACAGAACAGTCACCTGGTGTGGTATCAGTTGAATTTTCATGGGGGTTAGCCTCAGAAGTCCACTGAATGTGATCAAAGTAGAAATACGTCACACCTGGGGGCTAGCATAATTGCTGCTGTTTGCCTATTCTGCATTCTTCATATCAACAAGTGGAGGTGATGATGTAAATAAGTAAGTCACTTCCATGATGTTGAGAGGATTTTAGTAATCTCCACGTTTGGGATATTTAAAAAAAAACAAAATGAAAGAATGTCTATTTTGTAGTTCTCCTGACTGTGCTCAAGAGCTGTACAAAGAGAAATTAAGTGCCTGTCAATAGGTCTTGTGATTGAATGTTCTAATACACATTTTAATGCATTCTAGTTCTATGTAGTACAGCTATGAGAGAAAAGGATCAGTATCAAATTCATCCTAGTATGCGTATTTCTTAGATCAATCTCCTTTGACTAAGATGCTGGTAGATTGATTTGTAGTTCTGTGCAATTATGGTTTTGATCCAGGCAAACAGCCTTAGGGTCACAATTTCTAAACTGTTATTCAGAGCCCTGCACACAAGTTCTCCCACATCTGCTGCTCTGGCATGTGGTTGGTAGCTTCAGAATGTTTATGTTAAAAGTATTGACTCTTGGTGCATTTTGAGTGCAGGGGTTGTTTTTCAGTAGGGAAGTGGACAAGCATTGTCAGAATTTTAGCCTTTTTTGAAGACTACTTAGTTTAACTTTTGGAAAACACTGAATTAACTGGAAAGTGTAGTTGAAGGTGGCAGTTGCTATGCTCACAACTGGAAGGGTGATTGCAAATTGTATTCCAATTGATGGGAGCAAAATATAAGGTTTTAAACAAACATGAGGTAGGGGAAAAAAGTTCTGCAATTGTCTTACTTTTTACCACTTTAGTAAGCAGCAGGTAAGTAACTGATTGAGTAGAAAGTGTCTATTTCTGATGAAGTTGATGACTGTAGACATTTACCTCCGCAGAATATGCTTTAAAAACTGACTTTTTTGTAACCACTTCAGTATGATACTGCACTTCTGTTGTTACCCATTACTGTAGCACGAGTAGTTAATTGTCTTTTATATTTCTTTTAAGCATTAGCGTTTACAACTATACATGAATGATGCTTAATTCTTGCCTTTGATATTTCCAGCCAATTGTATATGCATATTAAATGCATATTACCTTTTGGTGAAAACTGACCAAGCATGTCTATTTAGAGGATTTGCATGCCATTTGACTTGTGGCATATGAATTGAGAGCCTACGAAGGGACTCTGCAGTACCTCTGAAAGAGGTCCAAAATTTAATGATACAGCTTCGTAACAGCAGCTGCTTGAAAGCAAGTAAAATAATTCATACTGAACTAAGTGGTAGGTTTTTCATTTATTTATGTGGCTTGAATAGTAAACTGTGTTTAAAGATTAAGGTAGGAGAGCAAGAAAGTCTTGGTTCACTTTGGCATTAACACATTTCTTTCAGGTATTGCATCTGAATTTGGAGTGCGAGGCTATCCAACGATTAAGCTGTAAGTTGATGCTTCCTGCTGAGTTTTGAACAGTTATGTATCCTACCACTGATTTTATGACAGTAAAAAAAATAGTCCTCTCTGCTTAAAAATCCCAAACAAATGAACCACAAAAAAGCCCTAAAACCCAAAACAAACAAAAGTACTCCACCATCTTGTTCTGACATTATCTTTGATTTCTGCTGGACTGTTTTGCTTTGAAATTCAGTAATATCAAGCATCTTATTTAGAAGCAATTCTTAAAGGCACGTTAGCCAATTTGGAATTCATTTAACTGCTGTTTTCTATGCAACTTTGTTAAAGTGTATGTATATAAATATATATATTTTAAATTATTACTAGAAAAAGGAATTTCATGCACCAATTGATCTGACACCTGTAGAGTGATTCAGGCAGTAAGTGCATACCTGAGTCTTCCTGTTAAGTTTTTGTGAGTTGCTGATTGCATTTTCTTGTTTTTAATTACTTCTCTCTTCTCTTCAGTGTACCTGAAAATCTTATGTAAATGACAGTAGTGGTTACTATATAGGGTGAAGTGTGAGAGCAGTTGTTTGACAAGAGAAGTATATGTAGATATTTTTCTTCACGTTATTAAAAAATAAAAATCAATGGAGGACAAAATTTATAGGAAAATACCAGTCCATAATGATACTATATGTACTTGCTTATGTACTTTTTACTGTGAACATACTGGGTTTGTTAGCAGGTTATTGCTTAAGCAAAGAGTATTCATAATATATAATAAATCTTGTCAAGTTAGTTTTCTCAAAAAGGCGGCAGAGATGTTCAGCTTATTAATCTTTAAGGATGAAAAACTTTATTGGCATATAGAGGCATAGAAAATTGGGTTTATGATTACTTTTTTCCTGTGAGTTTCCTAAACCTATATGGATTTAGAAAAAGCCTGTTAGAATTAATAAAACTTCTTTGAGTATTCTTATAATACAAGCGTGCTACATCCCCTGTCAGCAGAGTACAGTGAACTGAACAAAAGTTCATGGAAGCTTAATTTAAAACATAAATTCAGAAGGTTTTGCAGATCATTTGATACTTTTCAATGATAAAAAAGCATTAAAGAAGTTTATATGTTTGTCTTTTAAAAGGACTAATCCCTAAGTGGCATAAATGCTGAATGTTTGGAGTTTGGTTTGGGCGTGTGGGGTTTTTTATGTGGTCATAAGCAAATGTTCCAAATGATCTGTGTGTTTACAAAGTAAATTACTTCGGTGTACTAGGAAAAGATAATTGTAAAAGAGGTTTAATTATTTTTAAAAGTCAGTAAATCAGATGATGTGTAAATAAGTTTTTAGTGCCTAATTGCATTGTATTGTATTATTGAGTTTTACATTCTGCTGACCACTTCTTTTATCTGACTTTGAAAAATGATCTTGCTTATCACTTGCTAAAAGGCGACTGTAATAAACGTGAAGATTCAGTAATTGTACATTTGCAGATATAGTTTAGTTGTTTTCAATTCTGTTCTTTTTTTGTTTTCCCTATTTTTTAGCTTAAAAGGTGACTTGGCATACAACTATAGAGGACCTAGAACCAAAGATGATATAATTGAATTTGCTAATAGAGTGGCAGGGTAAGTCTACTCTTCTGTGAGACTGGTTCTGGTGACTTAATAATTCTGAATGGTTTTAAGGTTGGCCAAAAATTAAATCTATTTAAAAAAGAACAAGACATTGACACGAAGTTAAAAACTAGAATATGTACTATATGTGTGGTTGCATGTGAGACTGGTGGTGAGTGGCACAGAGAAAGTAAGTAGAGACTGGCTAGTCACAATCCCTTCTTTACAGTGCAAGAACTAAGGGCTTTTCAAAGTAATGGAAACTATGAACAAATGAAACTCATGGAAGCCAGAAACAAGAATACTGACCTAAATGTTGGCGGATAGATAGACATCATTACTAAGGCAGAATCTGTTTAATACTCAAAAGTTATCTTATAAATATTAGTTTAATATATGCTTATCCACCTGAAAAGTTGCAGCAATTGGCAACGTAAGGAAATTGCTTTTACAGAATTGTTCATAACAATTTCTGTTGGCTTTTTCCTCCTTCTCTACAGTGGCCTGTGGCTTCAAAATGTTATAGATGGTAATCTTTGGAGAGAAAAAAGAATCACATTTCTGTCCTTCATTCCTAAATATAATTAAGAAGCATTCATATAGGTACATAATATTAATCATTGTTCAGAATTCTGTAGTTTAGGAATATCAGTGATCTCTAATAATTTACCAGAATGTTGTAGGATTATTTATTTCTAAGACCACATTTTCTAACTGTTGTGCTTACATTCAGAATTCTCTCTCTCAAATGACTAATACCTTACTGTGGCTGGGAAGACCTCGTTGTGGCCTTTCACTATATAAAGAGGGCTTATAAGAAAGACGGAGAGAGACTTTTTATCAGGGCCTGTACTGAGAGGATAAGGGGCAAAGATTTTAAACTTAAAAGAGGGTAGATTCAGATTGGGCATAAGGAAGACAATTTTTTGCTGTAAGCGTGGTGAGGCACTGGTACAGGTTGCCCAGAGAAGCTGTGGATGCCCCATCCCTGGAAGCGTTCAAGGTCAGGTTGGGTGGGGCTTTGAGCAACCTGGTCTGGTGAAAGATGTCCCTGCCCATGGCAGGGGGGTTGGACTAGATGATCTTTGAAGGTATCTTCTAATGCAACCCAATCTGTGATTCTGTGGCCAGTAAATGACATGCATGTTTACATCATAGCAGCATTTTGTACTAAGATACTAATTTCAAATTTAAGTGTGCTGTTTGAGAAACATAACAGGTTTATTTTGGGGGGATTTTTAGTTTTATTGCTTTTAGCTGAAACTGAAATAATAAATTGAGAAACTAAATGAATTTACATTGGGGAATTTAGTTTTTTTTTAAAAAAGAAAAACACAAAAAACTGTATGGCATTTTGTTGAGGATTTTATTTGTTTGGGTTTTGCGGCTTGCAGAAACTGAGATTTTTCTTTCTCTTTTTTCCCTCCTCCCAGACCTCTTATCAGGCCACTTCCTAGCCAGCATATGTTTGAGCATGTGCAAAAGAGACATCGTGTACTCTTTGTGTATGTTGGTGGTGAATCTCCTTTAAAGGTTTGAGTTTGATTAAATAAAGTTACTTTTTTTGGCTAGTCACAGATGTAGTTTAAAATATCTTCTAAAAGACTGAAGTGCATGCTTGTAATAAATACTCATCTTTTTTTATGTTTATTGAAGTGTTCTTACAATCTTGTGTCATAACTATATTTTGTAATTACTCTTTGAAGATAACGTATGTCACAAAACTTCCGTGTGAAGCATACTAGAAGTTCAGAAATTAAAAAACATTGTTTGTATTTTTGCAGGAAAAATACATTGAAGTTGCTTCAGAGCTAATAGTTTATACGTACTTTTTTTCTGCCTCAGAAGATGTGCTGCCTGAGGTAAGCTGTTTCAGTTCCTACTGTTTCCACAGAAATGGTATAGTTCTCCTCATATATGTAATCTGCTGTTTTGATAGCACAGAAATTGCTTCTTACAGTATATTTGGCTTTGATAAATTTCAGTCTAATTACACTGAAACATTTCATTTTTGAGTATTTGGGGAAAGAATACAAAGTTTCAGTCTGTCATTGCTTTGTATTAGCCAAATTATTTGTTCAGTCATATTAATAAAATTAAACAGAAGATATGCAGAACTCAACGCGTACCGTACAACCTGCTCAAGAAGGTAGATACTTTGATTCTTAGGCAATGCAAAGCTCTTATTGCTCCTGACAGCCCTTTCACCAGCCACTTTTATAACTAGTTTGGGGGTCTGTGGCATAGGGTACCACTGGTACCCTAATAGAGAAGTAAGTGAAAAGGTAAGTTATTTTCACCTTGTGCAATACAGCTGATCAAAACATTAGTCTGCCTACGGATCAACTGATCCAATCTACTGGCTGCAGAATTCTCATGTGGCTCTTTGGAGGATTCTGTAACAAGAACATTATTTACAGTTAAGTCACAAGGGTGGAAAAAATTGCTACTACTGTTGTTATTCTAACTGTTGTTGCTTATGTGTTGAAGCAAAATTAAGAGGCTTTTTAATTTATTGTTATCTCCAAGTGGGACCCAAGTCTACTCCATGCCTGATAATGCATGACTTTGAAATTAGTTTGGGACTAGCAGGGTGAGAACTAGCATAACTTATTTTTTTTAGGCTCCTGCATTTTCCAACATCATAAATAGAACCGGCCTCGTTATAAATAGTATATTGTTAGATTTCCAGAAGCCTTGTACCAAAAGCTACCTCAATTTGAATATTGCTATTTGCACTTCAGCCCCAGTTGAGCAAGAAAAGTACTGTTCACTTGTGCAGTGGAAAGAGTGTAAAAGGCTGGAACCTTCTGAGATTCTGTGATCATAGTGATGTAAGCAGTGAACTGTTTTTCCCACTGGATATGATTTCACAAAAATGTCATTTAAACTGAAGTAGTGATGGTATGCAATATTCGATAGAAAGAAATAAAAATGTTACAAAATCACTGGCTGCTAGTTGTAATGAGGCTTTGTATGACAGTATTCACTGTTAGACTTTGTTTCATCACCTTAGGTAATCTTGTTCCAAGCTTCAGGCATCTTTTGAAAGCCATAAGCTGTATATAGACTGATTTGTCCTTTAAAGATGCTAAACTGTGTTTTGGGCAGATAAGAGAATAACACATCACCTAGAATTACCACCTTCTTGCTCATTCATATAAGGTGTTACATTATAAATCTACTGCTTTTACTTTCATTTCCAAGGAGGATAATGCAGAATGATTACAGAAGGCATGTCATTTGCAAAAGTGCTCATGATACTGTTCTTATGTTTCCCAGACATATCTGTAAATTAGACAATTCAGCCAATGTCATCATCCAAACTAAGCTGATGATACAGTCCTTTCTTAACCACAAATACTATTAGAATTTTAACTTAGAATGGTAGCAAGCAGTAAGGCATAGAGGCAGTATTTCTTCTATGACAGTTTACTGAAAACATGAGCTGAATAAGATTCTTTTAAGTTCCAAGGGAAAGGTTTCTGCACCTTGCAGGTTTTTTTGAGTATGTTGCTAACCATCCTAAATATCATGTTTAGGGTGGTAATGCAGACATTCATTGTTCTGGTTGCCTAAATTAGGGCTATTTGCAGCCCTGTCTGCTGAACCTGTGTCTTTATATTCCCATTAGCCTGAACTACGGGAAATAGCCCCGATTTAGTGAGGCATATTATCAGTGTTACTATTTTACTCTACAATATTAACTCTCCTTTTAGTAGAAGTAACAGTATGACAGGTATGGTGACAACAGCACAACTTGGGAACAGAAAGCATGATTGATAAAACCTTCAAGTTATGAACTCCTATCTAATGTTCATGTCCAACCAATAAAATATTCTTTGTGCTACTGCAGATACTAGTAAAAATCCTGCTTCACTTACAGTTTGTGAGACCTACCTCTCAAAAATATGTTTATGTTGTGTTACTTTTTAATACGCGGAAGCTGATAAATTTATTTTAGTAAATGTAGACAGAAAACACTTTAATGTACTTTGAGATTTTCCCCATGGGCTACATTTCCATATTTTAAGATTTTTTTGTTTGTTTGTTTGTTTAAAAATCTTTTAATCTTCCATGGATTAACTGAAAACCACCTCTTTCAGTATGTGACGTTGCCTGAATTACCTGCTGTTGTAGTCTTCAAAGATGGAACTTACTTTGTTTATGATGGTAAGTAAAAGTGGACATTACCTTAAAACAAGATACTTCAAGTATATATGGAGAAACTGGAACAGTTGGGATTTTTTTGAAGGTTGTGTTGGGGTGCTGGGAAATTCCCCAGTTTTATAATAAATAACAGCTCCTTCATAAAGGAGAAGAGAAAAAACTAACTGGTTCTTATAGAACAAATGCACTTGAAGAAATTCATTTTAGTAATACTGATGTAGAAGTGATGATGTTTGCTTTGTGTTAGAAGCTACATGTTACTGATAATATTACTGCTTTGCTGGCATTAATGCACTTTTATAAGTTGTCTCTTCACTCACTGTCCAAATTCATCATATACAAAACAGAAGAAAACTCTTGCTGAAGATGAGTCACACGTAAGATGAATTTACAGTTCCAAATATTTAATCAGATTTTTCTCGTAAGTGCTCTTCCTGACAGTCAGATCTCTTGAAGTTAACTTGATGTTTTTATAGATGTGTACTCTGCTCTGAGATTGCATAAAAGGGTCCAGTTTGAGCTTGTTGTGCCTTGGCAAGACAGGCTGCATACTTTCTTAGTACAGCAAGCCTTCCTTCAAACACTGTGAAGGAAGAGGAAACTAATTCTGCCTTTATTCCCAATATTAAAATTTGGAGGGCCTTAACTGATAGCTTTGAGCATATGTGACTTTCACATTTGTGTTACTTGGATATTGGTAGTGGGAAAGGATCAGACAGCATAACCTCTCCTTATATAACTGACAGAGCATACTATGCATACATAGAATGGTTGACCATTCAGCCTGTTTTTCTCTTCCTGAATTTCATATCTCTCACAAAAAGAGATTAAGGAGACATGGACTGTTGATACGGAATTTTAGGCTGGATAAATTACTTTAACTGGCTTGTTGAGCCTGTAGGCTGTAGAATAGCCACCTGAGACTAGTAGTGTTTCATAACACCACTGATAGCAGTACACCTGCCATTTATATAAAAAATGTATATCCATGTGTGTGGATATCCATATATAAGTACTAGATTATACTCAGACTATACTGTAAAGCCCATGCTTTATAGTCTGTTAGGTGCATGTACACACACGTACGTATGTTACATATCATGGGTTGGCTTATAGGCACACCGCTTATTTACAAAAACGTCTACTCTTGATTTAGATTGTTTTAAATGCAGGTTTTTACTTTAAGTTGAAAACTTGTCACTTGGAAGATTATTTTTCTGTTTTAATTTCTGAAGATCAGTAGTACTACAGCAAAATACTCCAGATGGGCCATCAAGGATATTCTTTGCAATTTCATGGAGTGGCTGTACTTGTCTTCCTCTTCAGTCTGTTGCCTTACCAATCATTATCCAGATAAAAATTCACCCTACAGCCTCCTTGATTTACTTCTTTTTTTTTTTTTTTTTTTTTTTTTTTAAATGTGCTTGGAGAAGGCAAGCTTGTCAAAGAGAAACACTTCTGAACTGCTTTTTGCTGCATGGCCCACTTGCTTTTTCCATACCTTTCAGAAGAAACACAAAACTCGTAATAATCCAGGCTTCTAATTTACTTTGTAAAAATTTTACTCTTTTATAATGTACTAGAAACATTATTGTAAGTCAAGCAAGTTACAAAGATGCAGTGTAAGAGACTGGATAAGGTTATATGTGCAGCTGTTATGACTGGGCAGAAATTCAAAGAGCTCACTATAAGAAAATGGTTTAGCAAAATCCATTTCAATACTCTGGCATTGTCTGGTGGTTTTTTTCGTTTTTTTCTTCCCCCACAGTAGGCGAATGGGACACAGATCTATGGGAAGCTTTATGCGTGGAATTGTTTGCTGCAATCTTAACGACAATTAGTTGTTAACCTGAAGTTATTGATACCTCACTCTATGCTATAGGATTTTACCTAAATTTATTTATTTAATATACGTTTATATGTCTGTGTTTATATATACACATCATATATATGTTTATACACATTTTTCTTTTTTACTTGTGGTTGTGATCTAATTCTAATGGTGTTGGTGGTATGTGTTAGAATTTGATTCCTTATGGGTTAAAACATCTAGCATCTGAAACTATAGCCTTCAGTATAACTGATTCTGAATCATATGTAAATATTTGTTCATTTACATTCACAATGCTGTTAAGGCAACTACTTTTTCTTGATTTCTTTCCATTTCATTTAAGGACTCTCACAAATACTGCTTTCTGTATTTTTATATCTCTTTACTTTGAAACTTGCCCCCCTCCCCCCCCTTTAAAAACAGGGATTGAAACTGTTCTTTCTGCAGTGGGTCACAGTTATCTTCTAGAATAGTATTGTTTATCCTTGATTTGGGAAAAAATAATTATCAAATCAGTTTTTCATGCTTTGCTATAATACACTTCTTGTTCAACAATTGAAAATAGCTTTAGAAGTTTTAAAACTGAAGAGAAATGTACAGAAATATGTGATGTCTTGTCTAACAACAAAAAAAGGAAAAAAGGGAAAAAAATAGTGTTTGCCTCTATAGTACTGAAATAAGTAAATCTGATTGCCCACCTTACCAAAAAAAAAAAATATTTTTTAATGCATTCTTTTTTTTTTTTTCCTTTTTTTTAGAGTATGAAGATGGTGATTTGTCATCCTGGATAAATAGAGAAAGATTTCAAGGTTATCTTAATGTAGATGGCTTTACGCTGTATGAACTTGGAGATACAGGTAAGATGCTGCTACCACTAAACTCTTTGGCATCTCTTGTACTTAACACTAAGAAAAATTAAAAAGCACTATGAATGTGTTTTTTAAACCTCAAAAATTAATTAATCTCAGAGTTAGAGTTGATAGTGCCAGTCTTTTTTCTGATGTTGGTCAGACCTGTTCTATTGACTATAGGCTTCATCCAAAGCCTACACTAGTCCTTTCCTCAAAACATAAAAATTAGTATATGTAATCCTGTAGTATTCACAGAAAATTAGTAGGACTTTTAATTTAGGAGCAGTTTAGGTTTTGTATAAATTACATATTAGCTCTTGCAATACCTACAGGGAATTTTATGGCTGGAATTAGAAGTATCAAATGTGGATGGGTTTAGACATGTCTTACATCTACTAGATTTGGGTATCTTTAAACTAGATATGGTAAGGAAAGAAGGAGAGTATGTACCAAAGTGGACCTGTCCTGGAATACTTCAGCTTTTCTCTAGTAAAATTTTTTGCACTCCAGAGACTTTAGTTAATCCAGCTGATGATAGATCTGCTTTCCTAATAGGAAGTACTTGATCTGGAGAACCTTTGGCCAGCTTTCTAACATATTTTGATCTGGTTCACCTTAGGAGGCTTTGGATTTTTTTTATTTTAATCAGAAAAACATCACAAAGTGAATCCTGAAAAGATCAGTATATTCTGGTGTTTGGTCTTTCAGCTCTTCTGACAGAGGTCTGTGAACTAAGTTGTTTTTCTGACGTAATGAATTCTGGGCTCTGCTAGTAAATTTTCCATGGTTTTTTTTGTGAGGATAATACTCCAGATTTTCAACAGTGTGAAAAATAGTCATTACTGAATCTATACAATCGTGATTCAATCGCTTAGAATCAGCTTGTAATTGCCATTCTATAATAAAGGTTTCCATAGCCTCCTATTTAGGTATATGCAAATATGCAGCTTGAGTAGGGAATTAATTTTTATCTGTGTTTTTCCCCTTTTAACTTCTTTCTATAGATAGTCTTTTCATAGAATGGTAGTAGTGTGGCATTAAGCCACGTCTTAATTTATTTTCAGTAGCTTTAAGAAAACCACAATTTGGTCAGCTAAAAGAGGCTATTTAGCATCGAGATTGGTTTATACTTAAAATAATTCCTGTCCCTGGAGAGTATCTGATCTAGTAGCTTGAAGTATTTTCCATCTGAGAATGCGTCTTTCTTTTTAAATGTTTTCAAGCACTTTATTCCTTATTTTAGGAAAACTTGTCGCTATTGCAGTTATTGATGATAAAAACTCTTCAGTGGAACATACCAGGTACAGAATTGAGTATTGTTGACACTATGGGAAAAATGTGCTGGTATCACATAGAGAACTTTGGAAGTTTCTTTAGTATTAAAAAATACTAGGTTAAATGAATGGTTTTAAGTTGTGGATGTTCTCCAGTTTATGACTTCAGTCTACTGAATTGACTTAATTTTTTATGGCTCTTTTGAAACGCATGTGAGTTCAATGAGATGATGAGAGTTCCTGTATCAGTCTTCTGCCATTTGGTAATGAGAGCACAGGAGCAAACAGAGATTGCATAGCTTTTTAAAGCTATTGCTTCACCTTTTAAACCTAGACAACAGTACTTGAGTTCGGATGACTTTGAGATGAACTTAGTAAGTTTAAACAAATGACTGTTCTTTAGCTTGGTTGCATTAAAAATGAATTTAGTGATGCTTATATATTAGTTGTCTGTGGAACTTAGATTAAGAAGGGGTGTTTTCAGTTGGGCTGGAGTTTGCTAAAGAGTCTGAGAGGAATGAAGCCTTCCCCTTTCCCTTTCTGATTGCATACATAATTAGACTAAGAAATATTGTTCAAGTACTCTGTGTGGTATTTTCCAAGATCTCTTTGGATTTTCTTCAGAGTCACAGTGCTGCATCTTGAGAAGGCAATAGATGGAGTGAAGCAGCCTGACTGTCTGTGTGTTTTTCTTGTGTTGAGTCTATATGGTAGATAGCCTTTCAACCCTTAGAAACCAAGAAAGATGAATGAGGTGGGTTTTGTTAATGGAATAGGGAATCCTTATTGCTGATGAGGTACTATTTGCTGTTTACTGGGGAAATCTCAATGCTTATTGGTTGTATTTTAACAGAGTATATCCTGGATTAACAATTTCTTCTCCCCACCCCCCCCACCCCGCCACTTCTTTTTTTAGTTC
>NW_010973325.1:1395126-1429263 GCF_000737465.1 Haliaeetus leucocephalus
CCGCGTTTAAAAACTTTGCCCCCCCCCCCCCCCCCCCCAGGCTAAAATCTATTATTCAGGAAGTTGCTAGAGATTATCGGGATCATTTTCACAGGTAGGTACATATGGTACTATGGTATCTTAAATGAACTTCTGCATTAACCTTTCTAAGGCAGCAGTTATGTTTTTTCTACATGAAAAATGTTATAGTGCCTGCTTTTATATTCATATACTGACATTCAGTAAGACCATTCCATTAACTGAGTGTGTTTTGGGATGCTGACTGTCTTATAGGTTGTCAATTTTTGAATTATGTTGCTGAGTGTGTGCTCTCATCTTCAGTTATAGGAAAAATGTTTAAGGAAAAACTTTTGCTGAAACCCACTATTCTGTTTTCTTTTTCCTCATTCTGTTTTTCACTGATTCTCTTCCAGGGATTTCCAGTTTGGCCATATGGATGGAAATGATTACATTAATAGTTTACTAATGGAGTAAGTAAATTCTTATTTGAATATTCTTTCTTCTCTTGTATTTGTTGCTAAGTATATTTAATTGCAAACAATCTTATGAAGAATTCTTGATTTTCATGGGTTAAAAAAAAAATCATTGTCCTCAGAATTCGGTATGTAACATAGTGTCCATTGTTTGTTAAATTAAACTGCATAATTTAATGTTGGAAGTTTGGCTTACTGATAATGCTGATTGACAAAGCTTATTTTTTAGGTCTGCTTTGTTAAATTAATTACTCTTAGAACTGTGTTGGTTTTTTTTCCTTCCTTAAATGTACAGGGCACTAGACAAAAATTATGTCAATTTGTAACAGGAAATGTAAATAATGGTTATACATTATCTATGGCTTTTATTTGTGGAGAGGCACACAATTCTTGATACATTTTTAAGACATGCATAGAAATACACTTCTGCAGAGAAGCATAAAATGCATGGAAGATGCTGTCTGCACTCGATATGTACATGGTACATTTTGAAATATCGAAGTAGTTTAACAAGATGCTTGACATTTGCCTGTATTGTGATCCTTGTCTAAAAATGCCTAATTAGAAAGTTAAGTTGCTCGGCATTTACAGTTGACTACTTGTTCTCCTCTGGACTTTTGAGTGAAAGAAGAGAAAAACGGGTCAATATGCCAGCCCTGTAAGTTTTCCAAACACCTTTCTTGGGGATCAAAGCATGAACAAGGCATGTGTTTGTGCCCCTAAAGTTTCTAGGAGCTTCATGGGGACTCAGGAGGTACAAGGGCTGTTTTTCTGTGGAATGTTTGTGGATCAACACGTGAATACAATTAATTTAAAACCAGCTGTCTCTCAGTTGAAGTGATGTGATTGATCCAGTGTGTTATAGTTGCCTAAAGTGAGACCTTCCTTACTTCGTTAATTGCTTCTCCTATGCAGGTTCTTATGTCTGATTGTCTGCTGAGCTGGTTCAGCCTGTTTATCTGGCAGAAAAGTGTTTACTTTTTTGGCTAGGAGAGTAGGGGAGTTATTTTGTTGATCCAATAAAACCCTTAAATGTCTTCCCTCGTATTCCGCTGAGTACCAGAACTGATGTACAAAGAAGCAAGGGAGGGAGATGAGGTCCCTGGGAGGAAGAAAATGAAGGGGAAGATGACAGAACGGCCACTTACAGTGGTAGTGATCTAGTGGCAAGATCTGTTCAGCTAGATTGTTTTAACTTAATCTGCAAAATGCCTGATTTTATAATTTGTAGTATATGGGAAATGGCTGTTAAAGTGCTCACAGGCTTTTAATTATTTTCTAAACGGAGCGTATATATTTCCAGCATAAGTGGAAAGCAGCAAAAGAATGCAGCAAAATATGTACAGTATTCTAAGTAGCTGCTCTTCATGTGGCTACTTGAATAATTCGAGTAAAACCGTATTGCAAGTGCTTTAGTTTTCCACGAGATGGCAGCAAGTGGAAATAGAAAAAGCCTCCTGAATCTTGAGCAATGTATTGCAGAATACTTTTTTTACTGTGCTAGATGCACATAGGAACAAATTCTGTTTCTTCACAAAGGACAAAATATTGTATGATTCATGAGGATAGAAGTAGTAGTCCCTGACAGAAGCACTTACGAACCTGGTTGTAACTCCATTAGTAGACATTATAAGTTTTCTGTTTCTTCAGCAGTGGATGAACATGCTTTTCTTGGATTAAAAATGGTATAGTTAAAGCTATGCACAAAAGAAGAAAACAGAATATTATGTATTTTACTGAAAGCAAAGATACCTTTGTGTAAGCTAGGGCATATACCGTTATTGGAATGTCAGCTATAGGTATGTGTAAAGTATTAATTCCCCAGCTCTTGGAAGAAACATTAAAACATTATTAAATGTGTTTTTATGAATTTCTCTGTAGCATATAAAATTTGTATATGGAGTTTTATCTTTCAACTGCTCTACAACCAACTCCAAGAACCTCAGTTACCAGACTGTTAAATGTAATAGAAGCACTTTTTTGGTGGGGGCAGAGGGAGATCTTTTCTGCACCCAAGTAATAAAACTTGTTCTGTTTTGGCTGGGATGAGGTGTTTTGGCAGAGGTTGATAACTTGTTACCAGGCACTTGCAGAAACATCTGGTTTAGTTTGATTGCCTCCTACTTACATTTCTTGTTTGTTCATAATAAACAGAGAATAAAAATGTCAAGGGAAAAATTGTATTTGGAGAATCATATGTTGCAGGTTGTCATTGTTGACAAAGCTTTGCTGTTTGGTTGATTTTTTTTTTTTTTTTTTAAAGTTCCTTTGAAAGGATAAAATTATTTTGTTATCTCTGTAGTTGGCCTTATATTTTTTGAGGTGCCACCGTGCTTTCAACTTGAGTACTAGGAACGTGGTCTGCACCTTAAGTCTTAAGAGTATTCAGATTTCTAGGAGTTTAGAAAATTTTCATGTATAAGTATTAAACTTGTTCACTTCTAGGTTTGGAATTGAACTTAAATTAAACAAACAAACCACCTAAAATGTGTGAGAAAAATTAGAATTTCTATGACTTCAAAGAAAAATGGGAATCTTGAGTAAATGCTAAACAATATTTTCATGAAATAGTTGATTATGGATTGATAGCCACAGTTAAGGCTGAAATCATCATCAATATTGCATGGATTACAAATGTACATGGGTGGGGCACTATTAGACAAGAATGAAAATGTAGAAGAAAAAGGTTTGCATCTTCTGCTGTGAAGAAAAGCCACCTAGTATTTAAGTTCATTATTGACAGAAGTGTAGATAACTGGCAAAGAGTACAGGAGACTTTTCACCTTACTTATTTAATGTATTTTAAGTCTTTCTTGTTGAACAATGTATTTGTGCAGTATTACATTTTCCTAAACCTAATCTAATTTTGAATTTAGGGCTACTTTGAACAGTAGATTATACTGGTTTATCTCCAAAGATAATTTCTAACCTTTTTTTTCTTTTTTCTTTTTTTTTTTTCTTTTTTCTTTCTGATTCTGTGTTACTAAATAATGCTTATGCATGTGAAGGTCAACTGCTGCATAATAATTGTTTAAAAACTCTGTAGCTCATCTGCCATGTCTAAAAGAGATGTAGAAAAACTTTGGTTGGTATAGCTTATTCTTTTGACTTGTCAGGTAGAGGTTGATTGATAGAGCTAATCAGTTGGACCATGGCTGTATGGGACTGAATTTTTGGACTATATATTTGTCTTTGTGCACTAAAACACTTAACATGTTATGCTAATAGTACTTTTCATATGCAAGGCTATTATTTATGATCTCTTATTAATTGGCAAGTTGTAAGTTACCTGATTTGCAGTCACTATGGGTATGTAAAATGCAATAAGCTTCAGTAGTGTCACTGACACGGATGTGAAGGAAAAGATATTAATGAGGAACATGCTCGTACCCTTCAGGTGACTCTCTTCTCCCTTCCCTCTTGCCTTTAAGGAACTGCTACAAGGAACACACACGAAGTGAAGATTAATGGATACCCTTTTATATGATGTAGGAATTATTTGCGTTGTTTTACACAGTAGTTCTTTAAATGTATAAACTATCTGTTTTATGTTTCCAGTGACTTGACAATCCCTACTATTGTTGTATTGAATACCTCCAATCAGCAGTATTTTCTACCAGATAGGCACATTGAGAACACAGAAGACATGGTTCAGTTTATTAACAATATCTTGGATGGTACAGCTGAAGTAAGTCTTCATTGTGACTTGGAATATGTTGGTTGGTGTTTATTTCCTTAGATGCTAAAGTAGGGAAAAAAATTGGTTATTCTGACTGTTAACACCATGTGTTTTATCTGCCTGTCCTGCCTGTCTTGGGTGCTGTCAGTGAATATGTGATTGTGAATTCTTGAGGTGTGCTGTTGCTCGCTGTTCTGACTGCAGAACCTCTTGTAGAAAGCAAGTTTGTTTTTTTTGTTTATAGCATAATGTTAGCTGACTTCTCTTGATATTCCTTTTACTGGTGTCATTGGTAAATTGAAAGCTTTTTATTCATCTCCTGGTTTGTTTTAAATGCATTTGTTTAAAATTTTCTTTGTAGTGCATAATTCAACTCTACCCTTTCTTTTGGGTGGTAAATTAATAAATCCAATAGCTTGATGAATGATAGGTTCAGATTCAAAAAACAGTGGTATACTTGGTTTGCATATTACAAACAGACACAAGTTTACCCCTCTCTGCTCTAAAACTAGAAATGAGCTGTCTTTTGTTAAAACGACAAAATTAATAAATCCATCTGGAATTGATGGCTTAGACAATTTTTTAACATTGGCAAAACTCAGGTTTGCTTATTCCCTCAGTGTACTGTAAGTTGGACAGAAGGCTATGTTGTGTGGATGAAGGAAGAGACCATGGATCAGAGGTTTCATTTGTGCTTATGGGGCAAGAAGGTTTTGCCACGAAGGGGGCAGTGCTAACAAATCATTTGACTGCCTCCTGGGAGAAGCCTGTGTTGGTTTAAGCACAAATTCACTGTATATTGAATGCTTACTGCGTTAGCTGAATCCCACTTTACATTATGCCAGTGGTTTTAGGTCATCGGCTGGTAATGACAAGTAATGATGTAGATTGTTTCAGTCATATGGGGTACTTCAGTTTATTTAATCTGACAAATTGATGTAGCAACATAATACAGGTGGTTTTGCTTGCTGTTCATGACTTTACTGGCCATGCTTCCAGCTGCAAGGTGAGGGGTATTCCTTTAACTTATTTGGTGGTTCTTTGTTCTTCAATTCTCACTTTTTTAATGCTTTGTTAACTGCCTTGAATTATGTTACCAACATCTGTTTGACTCTATTTAAATATATCCTTCTGGTTGAAACAACAAATTAAATTGGTTTCTGTCTGTTTTTTAACTGTGAGGAGATTCGTTTGTGATGCCTTGTGGTTTTTGCCATAGTATCACTTAGGTCTTTCTACCTTTTGTTCGCAATGTTTCAGCTAGAATGATTAAAGGTTTGTCTAAATTCATATCCCTTATATGTATGTGAGAGTGCTAATACAAGACAGACAATACAGAATGTGATTTCATTTAAGCTAAATGGTGTTTATAGACATAAAATGGCACTAATTTGGCTACATTCAGGCCCAAGAAATTGTGCAGCTGTTGAGGAATGACAGTCTCCAAAGTATGCTGGTAAACAAGCAATAGGATGCAGACTTTCTGAACCACAGTTAAATTTCTGAGAAGTATAACATTGACCCCTTCCCTTCCTTGGGAAGTGTTGGATTATTCATCTTGACTGTCTTGTTTTCTGTAAGGCCCTGTAGGTAGCCTTCTATGAGTCTGTTTCATTTTTGAGGACTTTTTTTTGTAATTTGAGGGGGTTTGGTCAGGGTCAAGTGCTGATCAGTTGGCTTCCAAAATGTAGGTTTGTTTCTCTGGCAACTCAAGACACATGAAAATTGGTCCTGTTCAACAGACAAATTGCCTTTGGATTCATGTAATTATTTTGAAGACTGCTATGGCAATGTAGGTATAGTCTGTCATTGCTTGACACAAGTTTTCTTTATTACACATTCATACCTTCTTGTTACTTAGTTCTTAGATTTTTCTAACTGCTTCTGTCGTAATCCATAAATAGATATCCATCAGCTGCAGGAAAGTTCTGATGATCTCTGCAATTTTGTAATTGTTACATCAGGACAGTTGGTAGTTTCTGTTAGTGTTGCTCTATGGTAAGAGAGTGGAGTGCCAGTCCACTGTTGAAGTTTGCACTGATTGTTTAAAACAATTGTGAGAGAATTTTTCGTGAGACTATTGAAATGTTTATCCATGCTTGAGAAGTTGGAGTGTCTGGGCATCATAAGATGCAAGAATAATTACTTTTCATTTCCTTCTAAAGGGACTTAAGATTGCAAGGTCTGAAGAATGAACTTTTGGAATCATAACTGAAAAGTGTCAGCAGTTTTGACATGGTTCCATTTGAAATTTCAGGCACAGGGTGGTGATGGACTTCTGCAACGAATCAAGAGAATCATCTATGATGCCAAGTCTACAGTAGTGGTAAGTTTTATTTTTCATTAAATTAGATGGTGCCCTTGTCAATTAAGATGCAATTATTTTCAAAGGGTTTAGAAATATTTTTATGTAAGTTTGTTTATATTATATATATTGTGTATATATTATAGGTATGTATACATTAGGTTTAAGCCTTGATTAAAGTTTTTAATATTTTCCAGTGGGCTAAATATTCAATATACATTAACTTCTTCAATTTTCATTCCTTTTCTGTATTAGTCTGACATGTACTTTAAGGGATAGAACAAGGAAAATTCAAATCTTTTCCTTGACCCTTTTGACATCCTTTCACTGAAATTGATAGCGTTTTCATGTTCTGAGAAATGTTATGGTTTCAATCTAATTAGTTAACGCATAAGGGGATTAAATACTACACTTGGTGTAGTTTTAAAGCAAATACTTTTATTATCTTTCTTCTAGGTTAATTATGCTTAACAGAATTTTGTTTGGCAGATGTACACAAATTCATTTCTTCACTTGTCCTACACAAGCAAAAAAACCTGTGCTGTGAGTTTAAATTGAAACTCACATGTTTCTGTATGAGCGGCTTCCAAACTTCTGTGAATGTGCAACATTTGGTTTCAGAAACTGATGGCTAAAAGTCCTTCCTCCTGTGCCATTAAACTACTCTGCAGTAGGAAGCTGTCTAATAACAGAATGTTTCTGCAGATCCCTTATTACTCAAACTAATTTTTGAGAATGAGACACAAATAAGAAATGAAACTGGTTGCTTCAAAGTGTCATTTTAACACTGTTGGAACAACTGTTTCTCAAGCTTCAAACAATGAATAGGATATACAGTTGGCATTTTAACATTAACTATCCCAATGCAACATTGTGATATTTGAACTTCCAAGTCTTTTTTTATGAACTTATAGTAGGAATTGTTAAAATGAGGACTTCTCCTCCTTTCTGAAAAACAAACAAACAAACAAAAAAAACCCCAACCCAAAAAAACCAAAACAAAAACCAACCAACCAACCAAAATAAAACCAAACTAAAAAACCTGACTGTCATTTTGGATGTTTCTGAATAAATACACAGAGTAATAAGAGAAGCAATGTGGTAATTTTTTATATTCACTGAAACTGTTTTTACTTCAAATTTGTGTTTCAACAGTCTGTGTTCAAGAGTTCACCACTTCTGGGATGCTTTCTCTTTGGGTTGCCCCTGGGGGTCATCAGCATTATGTGTTACGGAATCTGCACAGCTGATACAGATGGAGGGGTAGATGAACATGAGGCAGCTAAGAGGGAAAATGGTGATCGGGAGCTCACGGACGAAGGCAGTGAGGAAGAACAAGAGGAGGAAAAGAACAGAAAATATACAGAACTTTCAGATGGAGAGCTTAAACAGAAAGACATAATGGAAAAGAAAAAAGACTAACTTGTTTAGCAAAAGAATTCTCTAGAGTTTCCAAATAGACTTATTTATTGAAGGCAGTTGTTTATTGATGATCTTCATGAAAGAGGACCTTTTTGTCTGCATTATGGTAGTTTTGACTTGCATGTATTCAAATTTTCTGAGAAATTGATGGAAAAAAATGGATGTTCTCTTAATTGCCTTTAATAGATTAACAAAGAACAATTTAAACTGAAGAATTTTGCAGGTACAATTCTACACTGGTTTTGTTTTTTGTTTTTTGTTTTGGTTTTTTTTAAGATCTTTGAATTGTTCATTTCCAGAACAGTGAGATAAAGATAATACTACTTGACCTTAGTGTATGTGATGAACTACTACTAATATAGCCCAGCAAAACACTCATTCATACAAAATTAAGGCTGAAAACTAAGAAAGATTAAGAGATTTTTAAAGTCTCTCAGAGCCTGATAGCTAAAGACAACTTAGAGTTTTCCAAGAATTCACGTGTTCTACCTGTTGCACATTATTTTGGAACAAAAAAAAAACCCACCCCAAACTTTTCTATTTTCTCAAGTTAAATTTAAATTTTTAGTGATTAGAGGACTGTTTTACTATGTAATAATATAATTATTGGCGGTCAAGAACGTTTACTTGATATAGGATGTGGGAGTTACATGCTAAATTAAGTCTTTATTAGTGCTTTAGCAGCTAAAAATATTGGAAAACTATATTATAACCCTTTTAAAATGATTGCCTGTTAAATTGTTTTGTATGAGTGCTTACACAAACTTACAGTGCAAATGATCTTTGTTTTCTGAATCCACAGTACAACGTGATAAAGGAAGACAAAAATATAAACACCCTCTGACTATTTTGCATAAATCTTTAATGACAAGCTTTTGGAATGGTGTAAATTTGTTCTACAGTGTTTAATTCAGGTTGTTATATATCTTTGAGGTAGTTGGTATTGATACTTTTGTTTGAGACTGTTACCTACTCTGAAGGAGAGAGTTAAGAGCATAATATTAACATTCATGGAGATTGGTCAGTATAATGCATTTTTTTTACCTGTTTAATCATAAAATTTACTTTTAATACAACCCTATGACTGTGAAAAGGACTAGTTTGTGTCCTGGGTTAAAATCTCCAAGGATAAGCTATAAAGCAGCCTTTGGCATTGATGTCGTGGAGAGTACCACAGAAACAAAACATACATTGCTCTTCGTCTTACTATTCATGCTGTGTTTGGGTTTTTTGGGGTTTTTTTTTTTTTTGGGTTTTTTTTTTTGTGTTTTTTTTTTTTTTTTTAAAGCTATATTACTGTATTATAAAGATTATAATGTCCTACTTATAAAGCAGCTTGATCACATAAGAAATTACTATGCTATACCACTAAATTAAGGGATTTTAAATGAAAAACATGGGTAAGCTTAAATAGACAAGTTCTGTGTTTCAGTAAACCTGATAATGATATAAATCATAACCAGGGAAAATGTATTGCATCCTTTTTCCTTGTAGGAAAGAAACTTGTTTCTTCTGTTTAATTAGCTTGATAACAGCTGGCTTCATGTTGCAGTGCAGAGTACAGTAAGTAGATGCCTGACTTCAAAGATTCTTGTTATCTAATGGTATAAACAATATCTAAGGAGATCAGGAATTTTTTCAGAAAAATTTCATGTCTGTTTCTGAGTCTAACCTTTTTGGGGGGGGGGGAGAATTCATAGATTACTGAGCAGCAGGTGTCTGATACAGGGGGTTTTTTCCTTTTTTGTTTTCTCCTTTTTCCTTCTGTGAATGGCCTTTTTAAATTTTTTATCGTTATAGCTAGTTGTACATAGTGACTTGAGTTTTCTTGCTTTTTGATTTTATTTTATTGTTTTGGGAGAATCTTTGAGGTGTAGTTGTAGCATATATGTGAAGAGTGAGTTGCTTAAAAATGTGTTTAGAAAGTTTTTTTTAACATCGTGTAGAGCTCTTGAGTTGGTTTTGGAAAAAAAAAAAGCTCTTAATGACAAGCCTGTAAATTTCTTTGGACTTTAGCACGACTCAGTGCTGAGAGTCAAAATGTAGGACTATTAAGGCAGTAATATGTTTTCTTGGTTTGTCTCCTTTCTCAAGATTTCAAATACAGATCAATTACATATTTAATTTTGGCTCAGGCTGGAAACCTGCAGCTTTTGACTTAATAAAAAACCTGAGGTGGTCACTGGAACACTGCTGTTCCTTCTATGGTGTGTAATTAAAAAAAAATAATTCTGAATTCTGCTGCACTGTTAAGAACCGTTTCAGCTATGAGCCTTAACTTTTGTGGTTATTTTTGTTTGTGTTTATAATCAGTAATAGCCAAATAACTTGCTGAGAAATCTTCCAAGATACGGACCTGAATATGATAAATACTGTGCAAGAAACAGATCTCACTAGGGTCTGTTAAAACTGCAACACTTAACTGCTAGAGTTAGGAGGAAAGCATGTGTCTCAGTCACTTCTGAACTGTAATATCAATCAGATGTGTACTGAACTGTTGAAAATTAAACTTGAAATGTACTGCTGTTTTCGCCAAATCCTTCTTCCAGCTATAGTCAACAAGACATCGGGAGAAGAAAAGCATACAAATCATATGCAGGGTGTCAGAAGTGTTGTGAAATTAAGGAGTTCGGTGTGGTCATGCAAGTAATCTAGAATGCTGTCTGAGGGGGGATCTGGTGTGGCTTTTTTTTTCTTCAGTCTTTAAAGGTTTCCTAAAGCAACTTCACTATAATAACTTTGAATTCATGAAATAATGCTGCTTTTTTAAGTCAAGTGTAAGCCTTTTGTTTTTCTGTAATAAAGACATTTAAAAGAGCTTGTTTCCTTTGCTTAATTTACACTGTGTTAAGCTTAGATATTACACATTGTGTAGGAGGCCATGTTTCCTGGGACAGTCGTTGTAAGTGTACTTTAGGCCTGGAGTAACACAGTACAGAAATGTAGCTGGTAGCCTTTAAAAAGAAAAATGAGTTCATCCTATGCGATACCTTCTCGTCAATATTTTGAAAATACTCTCTAAATGTAGGAGCATCCTAGCAGTATAAAATGAATGCATTTCTGGAAAAGAAATTCTAAAATACCAGTTAGTTCCATTAGCATACTCTCAAATTCTTACAAGAGTTTCAGTAGCAAAGGGAACCTGAGGCAGGCTGTTATAGTGTACATCTGCTTCTGGAAGAATTTGAGTAGCCTTGACACTTGGATATGCGCAGTCTCTTAGTGCTTCATTGTTTACCTAGGCTGTTTTAACAGATACTGTCCACGCTGTGGTGCTCACTGCTTAAAGAATGGAATGATTACACTGTGGTAGACCTGATGTGTTGAAGATGGCAAAGTGCTTAATTTTCATGAAGTATTTAAGTAAAAGGTTTAGCTTGCTCTGTTTTGGCCCAGAACTAATTTACCCTGTTTCTCTTTTGTCAGCATGTTTGAAGACATGGATGTAGGTGGAGTGGGAGGGTGGAGAGTTGTTCTGATGATAGTCAAAACCTCAAGTCGGTGAAAAGCATGCAAAACCAGAATGTACTTCCCTTAAGCTGTTAAAATCTTGTGAGACTACAGGTGTTACAGGTTGTGAGAGAGTGGTACTGGCTCTCAATCTTCTCGGGAAAGAAGGCAACTTTCTGCTGTTTTGTCATCGCTGAAGTACATTGCTAACAGATTGAATCATAGGAAACTGTTGCACGTTATATTGCTGTAACCCACGAAGACAATTTTGACAGTATTGTGTTGAATGCTTTGTTGAACTCTTAACTTGCAAGGTTTTTGTAGACTGCCTAGGCAGTATGTGCATTCCCGAAACAATTCTTTCTCTGTTTTCTGAAATTTCAACCATTTTAAAGGATTACTGCTACTATCCTGTATATCAATTTACTGACATAAAGCACCATTTAGCAGCTGATGTGAACTCTCCTGTTGCTAGCAAACTTCCTTCTGCTTATACACCAAGGACTATAGAAATGTTTGCAGTTGCTTAGCAAGGATAAATAGACTACAAGTATTTTACATAAAACATTTTTGAATGGAGTATTGTGGCTTTTAACAATAAAACCTGAAAGATCTAGAAGGTCCTTTGAGGAGGAGTGAGGAGACCTTTAAGACTTTTACTAATGTGAGGAATAGTATTGCTTTCTAGATCAGTTTCCCTGTAACTTTAGATTGGAGAAAAGAGGAAAACATCACTGAATGAGTGTATGACTTGACAGCCAGTTTGTACTGAAAACAGTTTTGCTTTTCTCGTGTGTGCTTCTGTCACTTCACTTCCATTGCATCGGTTGTAGTACTCAGCAGCCCCTGTTGCAAAGTTGGCGTAGTCTTCAGGTGGGTTAATGACTGTTCTGACCAAAATGATGTGTGGTTTTAGGCTGTTTTAGGAGATTGAAACTTTGGTAGGCACTAAGGCTGACACATGAAGGGGATGAAAATGCATAGACAGAAGAAATGGGAATGGGAGAAAGGAATAGAGCAGGGCCATGTATTCTTGTATCTGTGTCTTATGTTTTGATATGGATTAGCTACGTTTAACATGCGTGCATAGCTAGTGGGAGTTTAAGCCCTTCCAAAAGAAATCTTGTATCTCCGTTTACTTTACAGAGGGCCTTTGGCTGGATAAGTTTGCCTGACAGAGAGTGAGTAGCATTACTACCCGGTCAGGATTACTTATGGATGTTTTTGCTGTTTCTCAGCAGAAACATACACTCCAGATCACTCAAAATAACATACTTTAATGTTCAGTGTTTGTTTAAAAAAAAAACAAAAACAAACACCAAAACCAAACTCAAAACCCAATTCTCATCTTAGGTTGCTACACTGCTACTTTAAAGGAATAATAACTTAGAGAATATTTAAATTCTTGCAAAGGTGGCAACTTGTAGTCTTAATGCTTTCAGGAATTAGAGATCTAATAAAAAAATGTAGGATTTGTATTTTCATCGTAAAGAAGTGTTGTTGGGGTGGTTTTTTTAATAATTAAAAAAATAAAATATTGCAACAGTTGCTGCAATTTCATTCTCTTTACCTGAATAGTAAATGTTGACTCTTAATCCAAAGCAGATAATGTACTGTTCATAGACTGTAAAAACTTTAACTGACTCCAAAAGAAAACAAAAAGATTTTGGGACTTAGGTACTTAAGTTTTTTAGTCCCTTCCCAAAGTAGGGTTCGTTGTTTGTTTGTTTGTTTTTTTTTCTTTTATCCTTGAGTCATATTGACTGTAACTTTTTAGTTAATCTTCAATTTTTTTCTTAGTATGCTTCTCTAAAAGAATTTCTGAATATCCTGACAGCACACTGGACATTAAAAATTAAAATGCAGACTGGTGTTCTGGATGGCTACTGGCTAATTTTATTTCCTCTTTGCTTTTGTAAAATATGTCTTTTTTTGATCTTACGTTTGTACATCGAGCCAGTTGAGCTGCTTCTGCTTAACACTTCCTGCAGGATCACACAACTAAAACAAAATTTATTAGTTAATATTTTCTAAAAGGAGACTTTAAAAAAAAAAAAAAAGGATACCACTTAGAAGCTATCAAAATGTCAGAGTGGTTTTGTTCGACATTTTTGGAAATATTTTGTCAACAAACATTTGAATCTTTAAATCTTAAAGTATCGGAATAACTTCTCTGTCTTAAACAGGAGGAATTACACAAAAAAGGTGGTCCTATGGCAGACCACATCTCAAGTAGCGGAAGGCATGTAGATGGTCTATACAGAAACAAAGTTTCTAGGAACAGAATTCCCCTTGAAGTAAGAGATCTCCTTTTATGTAAAGTGGAAAAAAGCTAAAGCTTCCTTCTTTTCAGTCACTACAAAAATTAAATTTGAAGGTATTTCCCGTAGAAGATGGGAGAAATACTTGTTGGCCCGGAGAAGTCCTTGACAGTGCCTTAGTTGCTCTTGAGCTGGACAAAGAGATTAATTGCCTTTAGCAGATTATCATTTAGTAGCTATGTCAAGAGTCTCAGTGGAGAAAATAATTATAAACTATGCTGTGCCTTCATGCAAAATTATGCTCTATGCAAATAAAAAACACTTGAGAATTGAGTTAAACCTTGAGATGGCAGTACTATGGTGCATATCTTCTCCCTTTTCTTCCCCATCTTTTAAAAATACATACTTTTTTAAAAAACAAATGCAGAAGGAATACATATTTTTGTTCTTTGTGGCTTATTTGTGAAATCCCAAAATGCTTCCATCACATCCCAAATGCCACAGGTTGCAAGAGATGATGTGATACATTGTGGTGTTAACTTTTTAAGGTTTATCTGATCCTACTGTAAAGTAAGAATTATCAAAAGGCTTTCCAAATGGGTTGAAGGAGAAGAAGTATTTTCTAAAAGGTAAACAGAAGTATTGCTCTATGTTGAGTGCCTCTGACAGATGTACCGGAATATAAAAAAATACTCTTTGGAACAGATCTTTTAAGTAGCTGGGAGCTTCTCATACCATATTGTCATAATTTAAAATAGAAGGATTTCTAGCAGAGTGAGAGTAAGTAATACTTGATTTTCAGAACAGTATTTAAATGCAGATATGAATCTTTACCTGAACATAGTGTATTTCTAGTTTTACACTTTTCATCATGTTTTTTAAGTGGTCTGTCTTCAAAAGGAAAGCTGTCAGTGCATTCATGTGAATCTGTGTTGGATTTTAGTTTCCAGGGAGCACCTGGAGTTCAGGCATAATGCAGAAACATGGGGTTCTTTCAGTGGGCCATAACTCTGTGTCAACTTCAGTTGTCAGAAATTAAATATTAAGACATACTAGAAATAAGACCTCAAGTTGCTCACTTAGCTTTGCAAAGGCTCAAGCTGTGTATGGAAAATTAATCAGGCATGGGTGTTGTGTGTTAGCTAATGGAGAATGATTATCTATGGCTTAATCCCAAGGAAGAAGTTGCAAGCCTGCCTTTAGTTTTGTAAATAGTGGTTATGAGGTGGGAGGAATTTTTCTTACTGACATCCTTAACTGTTGCATCCAAAAGGCGTGATCTTGGCTAGAAACGTGCAGCAAGGCTCATAGGGGAATGAAGTTCGCAATGAGGGCTATAAAGGCAGGATGATCTTAAAGTAAGACTCTTCCTCATGTTAAGGTGCAATGGAGGCTGGGAAAGAGTTATAAAGGAAGCGCATAATAAAATAACGATGCTTGTAATATTCACATTCAGATAATATGCTACTCTATCATGCCAGTCATCTTCAAAGAGTGTTAATAAGCCTGAGGTTATATCAGGATATGATGCACCACGTTGGCAAGAAAAAGTGAAAAGTTTCCATAGCATTGGCAGTTCTTTTCACTTCTTCCCTGTAGAAGAAAAAATACCTTGGTGCAGACTCTTGGTGTGACCTAGCACGGCTGAGCTCCAACACCGGTTTCTTGTCCCACATCATTTCCCGGAAGCAGGAGCTCGACTGCATGGAGCAGTGTCTCTAGTGAGCAGTGGCTCTGGTAGCCTCTGTCGCACACGTGTGGGTTAGCCCCAGTGGTTTTCAGAAAGAGTTGGATGTTGGCCGCAATGAACGTGAGCCTGAAAAGTGGCAGTAGCAGAGACTTCGGGAGCCTCAGCTTTGACATGCAGGACGTGTGCTGCTGTAAGTAGTTTTAATGACCATCTGAAAACACAGGGGAAAGGACTTTTTCTAAACACTTTAAAGTCATCATTGCATCGCTGTGATGATGTATCATAAGGCGAGGAAGAATACATGAGGTATAGAGGTGAGCAGACACAAACACCTGCGGGGTATTTCCTCTGCTTGGGCCCGTGCATGCTCGTTTGAAGCTAGGACAAGGCCACTCGGTTTTGGGGACAGTGAGTTCATGATCATAGATGTAGGTTGGTCTGTGCCGGTTGGTCTGTGTCTCTTGGTCCTTGGGCAGTGAACTTGCCCTGTCATGTTTAAATTAGAGTGTAGACATGCCATGGAGCATTAAGTTCAGTTTCTGGCCATCTTCCTTTGACGTGGAGTGCAGTTTTAGTCCTGGTTTCATCTGGGATGTAATTAGCTGTCTTCCTAGTAGCTGGTACAGTGCTATGTTTTGAGTTCAGTATGTGAAGAATGTTGATAACACTGATGTTTTCAGTTGTTGCTCAGTAGTGTTTAGACTACAGTCAAGGATTTTTCAGCTTCTCATGCCCAGCCAGGGCACCTGACCCAAACTGGCCAACAGTGTATTCCATACCATGTGACATCCCATCTAGTTTAGGAACTGGGAAGTGGGGGGGGCAGGGTGTTCGCCGCTTGGGGGACTGGCTGGGTGTCGGTCGGCGGGTGGTGAGCGATTGCCCTGTGCATCATTTGTACATTTCAATCCTTTTATTACTACTGTTGTCATTTTATTAGTGTTATCATTATCATTATTAGTCTCTTCTTTTCTGTTCTATTAAATCGTTCTTATCTCAACCCAGGAGTTTTACTTCTTTTCCTGATTTTTCTCCCCCATCCCACTGGATGGGGGGGGAGTGAGTGAGCGGCTGCGTGGTGCTTAGTTGCTGGCTGGGGTTAAACCACGACAGGCGCTTAGGCCATAGTTTCATTATGCTGCCACTTCAATGACAGTGCTGGCTTAAGGACTTTCTAGCCTTGTGCCTTTGTACGCTGCCCTTCAAATTACAGCCGTGCAAGCTGTTGGAAGAGCAGCACTGTAAGTGGATAAATGAACTGATCTGGGTGAATACAACTCCTTGGACGGAACAGCATGCCAGGGTATGAGAGAGCACCAAGGGTCTGGAGCAGCAGCAAAGTGGGAAACTTTTTAAGGATATTTCATGACAAGCTGGCTATGCTGACTTAGGTATTTATTTCGTCCTTGCTTGCTTCTTCCAGAAAACAGGTGATTTGGCCGAGTCCTTACCGTGAAGACCCTGTGGGTTGCTCTCCCGTGATCCCTCTTTCAGTAGTGCAGTAATATTGTTTGTAATGTACCTTAACCTCTCCTTGCTAGGAGACAGTTAAAATGGAAAAGGAAAAATCTCAAGTCTTGTCATTTTAGGCAAAATGCACCTTGCAGGGGATATAACTAGGTAAGAGTAGGAAGGATGCACTTCACAGAGTGTAACTGTGGACAATCGCTGTCATAGTGATAGAATGACTCACTAGGTTATACATTTGTAGATAAATTCTGCTTTGCAGTTCTGCATGTACATTTAAAACCACAGAATGCTTGAAGTCTGAGTCCAGACTCAGCAATCCTTTTCATTTGTGCATGACTACCTAGGCAAATATCTGAGAGAAACTGGAGCTACATTATAGAAAGGGACAGGGTTTTCAGACTTGCATTTTAGGAGAGAAATTTCCTTCATGTATAGAGAAAGATAACTACACGAATTTTAGACTAATCTGTCTGGCACGTAGCAGTTGCAGGTTTTTTGGTAGAGTTTTCTGTATGAGAATCTAAGAGCTTTATCAGGTGGATAGATTTAAGAACTGTTGCAAAAGAAGGTCAAATGAAAATCTCAAATATCTGCAATGCTTTATTTTGGAAGCACTTTTCCCAAGTTAGATGGGAACATTGTGGTTGTAACCTTGGAGAAACAGAGGATACAGTCCCAAAGGCTATATATATTATGTTCCTAGTAACTTGACAGAAAAGCAAAAGACACCTTTAACCAGCAGTGGCCAGAGATTTATGCTGATGACTAGTGACAGCCTTGACCACTCCTCTTGGCTGAAAAGACTGCTCTCTTCAACCAGTTGGTCACTTGCCTATTATATCTATTAACTTGTTCTGTTTTGTTTCCCTGCTTTTCCCCTTTCATCTAATTTTCTTTGTCTCTTTTCCTTTTGTATTGTACCCTGTAACTCTTTTACCATGTCATTTTCCCCTGCCCTTTTCCAAGCTTTTTTTGATTCTCCTTTCTTTCCCTCCATATATATTAGCAGTCAGAAAGATACAGAAAATATCAGATAACGATGAAACAGTCTGTAGTTTAAAATCTTCATTCAGGCTACTGTGTGACCTCTCAGGCTGTTTCGTAATGATGTTGTTTCCTTGGTGGCCCAACATGCTCAATATTCTGGTATCTTACATAGGTTTGTTCATTAAATTTGACTGGCTGAGTTGAAATTAATAGGATATTTTATTATTAAAATAAGGGAAAAGCTTGTTACAGGTAACTTACAGATTTGAGATTTAACACATTTGTATGCAGTAGATATAACATCTTGCCTTTGAGCCTTCCTCTTAGGAGTTGTCACATTTCACTCCTATATTTAGAAAACAAGGCAATTTTAGATTTGCCTCTCTTGAATTTTTACTACAGTTAATGAAGAATTTAAGCCTTCCTTTCAGTGAAGAACATACAGATAAGCATTAGCTGATTAATTTTGTCTTGACCTCAGATGATAAACATGGTCTTGCAAATTACTACTTTCCCTCTAGCCCATTATTAATTTCTGTGATTAAAATACTGTAGATACAAACTTATCTGGTACTCCTGTTGTTCATATAGTTAATCTTTGGATCAGCAGTTGATGTCTAATTAGAATATGGATGCAGAGCATATATTTTTCAGATTGAAAAAAAACAATGCTTTTTTTCAGAGGCCTTTTCTTTCCTCCCTGTCTTCTGTTTTTGTAGTTTTGAGTGAAATCTAGAGAAAGCAGATAATAACGTGATCTAGAAGCGAGTCATTATAATGCAATGGCACAATGTCTGTGGAAAACACACTGGTTACTGTCAAAGAGCAGTTGATATGTGTTTGTTCTCTTGGCAAAACTGTTTTAACTGAGCATAACTAATGGTCTTTGTTTTTCCAGAATGCCATAATGGCATTCTGATTTTCATCTAGCCAAGGTGTATCTTTCTCCTTCCCTTTCTTTGTTAACATAAGTGTCAACATAGAAACAAACTACTGGGTCCTGTGCAGTTGATAAGCTGTGTTCTCATAACGAAAATATCTCATTTTGCTTGTTTTAGACATGACCAGTGTTTCTGTAATATTCAGAAGAATAATTCCCAATTAGTCCAAATAGTTTATGCTTGAGCAGAACTATAAGTTCTCTGTGGATTCTTCAAAGCTTTCTACCACTGTACTTTATTACCTTTTTGCAAGGTAATTTTTTCTGTGAATTGCTTGTTTGTCAATGGCATTATGTTAGCAAACTTCTAAATGTGCAAGTTCTAAATTTCTGTGCAGCCTAAAGAAATGGAACAGGAAAAATGATGATTCGGCAAACTCTCTCTCTTGTACAATGCAACCCCAAACATCACAAATTAAAAGGCAATTTGCCTGTGATTATTAAAGCTTAGGCATTAAGACTGCTAGTTAGTCTAATTTCTAGTATCTGTGTCTGCTGCAATGAGCTGAAATGTTTGATTTCTATATGGTGCTGTTTAGGCTATACCACAGTTCAGGTCTCCCAGAAAAAATTGTATTAGTCTGGTCCTGCAGCACTGTAGTTGATGTCTGGTAAACTGTGGTTCATTGAAATATTTGAACCATGGGCTCTGGAGATGAAAGACTAAGGTAATACTTAACTTTAACAGAAGTCGGTCTACAGATTGTTCAAAGCAAAATAACCTCTCCCTGTCAACTGTCTGAAACACAGCTGTAAGAAACAGAATTCTAAGGTAATTTACTTCTGTCTCTTTGCTTCTGTGTTCCGTTGACCATCAGGTTGTTCAGCACCTTTATGCTGTTCTAGAGTAACTTGCTGCCTAATGGTAAATAATCTAAATTTATAATTTTATAGACTACATGTATCTACACAGTCACTATGAAATGTCTTTAAATGCAGACAGTGTAAGTACAGAAACAATTGAAGTGTCTCTAAAACTCTAAATCCCAATGAGAGACAAAATATAAAACTTCAAAATACATTCATCTTTAATAAAATTTCATACCTATATCACACAGGTGTTATTAGATCACACAGGTAACGATGATAATCTGCTTATTTAAATTAATATCTATGTCTTTTCAGTTTCATATATTCACACAAGGGCAATATTAAAGGATTGTTTAATTATCCATCCTTTAAGTCTTCTGAGATTCAGGAAAAAAATCACAGTGATGAATAAAAAGAGAAAAAGATTATAACTGTCAATCATTTGTATAATTCAATTTTTAAACAGCATGTGACTCAATTACTAGGGAGGTTAATAGAGAAAATGTAGATTGTCTTCCCTGAAAAATAGATTTACAATACCATGGGTGGTCTGTTCCACAGAAAATTAAAAGAACATCTCTGTAGTTAACACTATGCATTTTTCAACAAAAATGAAGACAGTTCTGGACAGTTGCTTGTGAAAACAGACCATAGAATTTAATTGGGATTTCCAGTCATAATCTTCCAGCAGTGCCTCTCTGTTAATATGGTAATATTAGTAAATGCCAAGTCTCTGAATCTAACTCTGTGTGTTAATGGGGGATCTTAATGATTAACAGCCTAATCCAGTCCTTCTAGTGCAAGGCCACTGGAAGTCTCTGAAATATAATTACATATTTAGAAATAATTCAGTGGAAAAAAGCATAGTGTTTTTCAAAAGAATTTTCAAAAATAATGTTTTCACAAATCTTCCTTTAATGTTTTCTCTTTGCAAATGTTCTAACATGTTCCACTCATGATCCCCACCACTCAGAGCGCTTTGTGACTCATTAGTTACAACTGACTAATAAATCCCAGAAGTGGATTTGAATGCTTTATATTTGAAAATAATTGGTCAACACAGTTTAAAATTCTAACATATATATTTGAGAGAAAGATGATTGCCAGTTAAAACCTCCTCCTAATCAAAAGAGAGACTACCTTGCTACAATGAATCATGGGTTTGACTCGTCTCCAAAAGAGTTTTGTGCATTCTGTGTTTTAACTGTTAGAGGTTTAAGTTAAAGTTGTAATATTAGTTGTAGAGCTAAGTTATCTGCTGCAAACCATTTGTTCGTTTTTTACGAACAAGTTTTCTAAAATGCTCTCATTACCATCTTGAGCTGTCTTTTGAGTAATCCAAAATAATACCTTACTTTAGAGAGGTAATGAATGCATGCACCTAAAATGGTGAATTTGCTTGAAAATTACTCTGCTGTGCTGTTCCAAGTGGGGTTACAGAATGTTGAGGATGATGCCATTTCCAAACCAAAAAAAAGAAACCCCAAACCAACTCTATTTTTTTTTCTGGAGCATTCAACTACTGTAACTCAATGCATTTGTTTTTACTGTTGTGACCCATCCATGAATATGCTATTTTTCTCTGTGCTGGGATACTCTTCAATTGTCTGTCTTTAGGACAGAGACAGCAAAACAAAGTCTGATGTATTTAGATGTCTATTAGTTTCAGTATCTTTCTCCTCATACTGTTCCACTCACCTGTAGTTGGTCAATGTATGCATTTCTAGTATGAAGATACTCTGTCCTGTTCTAGAAAAATTTCTAATATGATGCACTATGAAAGTGTCCCATAACTGAACTTCTGGGACTCTTACATCATGTTTTCTACTAAAATGCAACTTTTAGAGCTGCATACTAATTTTTTTTTTATATATATACTTCAAGAGAATGGAGTGTGAGCTACTTCTTACCCCTTTCTTACCCCTTTCTTACCCCTACAGTACTTTTAAATTCCTTTTCTGAGAACTCATTAGAGCAATATGTAAGATCTTTAAGCCAACTTTCTTCACCAAAAAAAAAGGGAATGCCAATGTAAAGGAAGCCAACAGTCTCAGCTGCTTAGGTGCTTGAATGCTGTACATACAACACGTTTTATGTCTGCATCGTGCTTATAATACATAAATGTTAGATAATTTAGCAGTCTAACCATAAGCTGTGTATGATTTTCCTGTAGGAACTGCTGGAAAGACAATAAAAACTTTTACAGTAGGTCTTTCCCACCCACCCCAATATTTTCTATTTCTAATGCTTATTTTCTGTGCCAGTTTCACTAATAGCAAAAAGAAAAGAAAAAAGCTTAGGTGTTTGATAAAGCACTTGCTGAGTTATGATTACTCTTCATCTATTTCTTTTGAAATTAATAGTAAATTAACTAATTAATGGTGGACAGAAGTCAGTAAAAGATTCAACAATGTGCCATATATACCTTACTTGGCTACATTTTTGCACTTCTGGTTGTAATGAATGCTTTTTATTGTATCAAGACATTTTAAAAAAAGGCATTTTACTCCAGTTGTTTTTAGATTACCTTTTAAACCCGGTGTTTTATAGTGATTCTTAATAAAAAATGAGAAGTTAGACTTAGATTCTAATTTAGAGTACAGTTAGCATTAAATATCTTGATAATCATTAAAGTCATGTAGGGGTTTTTTTTTTTGTTTAATGGAAAAGCTTTCATTTTTAGAAAATTGCTTAATCTATTTAAATTTCTCTTTTCTTAAGTGTGGGAAGGAAAAGTCACAGTCAGGTTAATAATATGTCTGGTAAGGAATAATGCTAGTTTTCTGTTATGGTCTGTCTTTTTTACTTACTCTTATTACTCCAAGATTTTCTGAATATATTTTTTAAAGTGAACTTGAAAGACACTCTGTGTCAGCTGAGTGTTTCAGAAAGTCAAGTGTTTAACATGCCAGGTATAGCCAAACTTTTCTAAGTTTTATATTGTACGGATGGATTGTTGGAACAGACACTTTTCAAAGGTCAGTACAGTAGCAGAATACAGATTTAAATACAGGTTTTTTCATGGTATAAACAAGGATTGATATATAAGCAAGATTAATTTGTATCAATAAACACCAAAGCACAGGAAAGCGTTGTCTAATTTTCAGCAGATTATAAATGACTCCAAAACAAACGAGTATGGTTCATAACTTCATCATGGTTTCCCCCAAATCATAAATATGAATAGAAAGTGTATGGGGAAAATCATGGGAAGAATATATTTTGGTCAGGGATATAGGCAGAATATAAAGGATGTGTTGGATTTACTTAACTAAAAGTTCTAATAAATCTGTTTTTCAATATGGAAAATCTATTGCATCTTTTTTTACACAAAAGGGGGAAAAAAGGGCAATGGGGGAGTTAAGCATACAGTCAGTATTAAAAAAATCTGGTAAAGTTTATATCTATCCTAGTATAATATATAATATGTAATTTATGATACATATTTGTCCATAAAAATAAAAATGGTTACCCCCCCCCCCCCAAAAAAAAACCAAAACAAAAAAACTGTCATAATGATAAACCAGTTCTGAGATCCAGATCAGCCCTGATGTTTTCCTAGATTGGAAGCTCTTCGATGTCATAATGAAGGCAGTGGAATTTCAGTACAAATGTGTAACCTGTTCTGCAGGAGTGATTTGTTGACAGTGGTAAATAACAAATGTTCAATAGACATGCTCTTTGAGGTGCTGCTAGGCCTGTTCTTTCTGTGTATGAGGCTTTTATAAAGTGTTCGCTATTACTTACTCACAGCTAAATGGGAATATCCCTATAATTACAGTTTTGTATGTCAAACATCAAACATTTAAAAAAATACTTATCTCTGGTTATTGTGTTGGGATTAAACCATGAGCTGTGTGTTATTAGTTTGCTTGTAGTGCTTAATGCATGTTGTAACTAAGGTGTTTGTAAATCTTGCATAATACCCTAACACATTATTGTTCAAATCTTGTGTCCTATCTTTTATAATATTTTACTGGGGGGTTGTTTAAATTATATTACTGTGGAGTGTTATCAGTTTTAAAACTTTTTATATCCCGAGCATGAGTAGCAGCCATCACAATTTTGGAATTTCTTCAAAGTGGGCAATAACATGCTTCAGCAATATGTACAAACTGGCTTCATCATGTTGAGGTTGACGAAATATAATGTGTTGCTTTGTGTCTGAACATGCCTGTGGTCTATATGCAGTATATTGGTTAACAAATGCAAAACCTGAAATGCATTATTGCTTGGAGGAATTAAAACAAATACTTGGAAGGGGAATAATTTTTAATAGATTTGATGACACTTATTTGTTCTAAAAAAAAAATTGGTCAAAGTATTTGGAAAAGAGGGAAGCATTTTTTAATTAAACAATAGTGTCTCAGTCCTGCTTTGCTGTCTCCTTCTTCACTATTTTTATCAAGCTTTCTTTCAGTGCTGATATGTCCTATGTTCTAAAATACATTTTTCTGAACAAGTTCAAAATTGGCAGTAGATGAAAAAAATGGTTTTCATTGGAATGTGCTCACTCATTGAGGGAGAAATTCACAGAAATTTGCTGTACCTGAGGGTTGTTTTTAAAAAAAAAAAGGGGGTGTGTGTTTGTTTAATTAACATTATGATTTTTCACCTAAATGGTGGAGAGGAGAAAATTTTGCCGTTAGGGCTTTGGGATTAGATCACATACAATTTGGGAGATAAGAGTTAAAGTCACACCTACACTGTTTGGTTTGAAGTAGCTTCTCCTTTATCTCTGGAAGCTGGATCTTCTAAGTCTCAAGAAAATGCTGTTATTGTTGGTGCATTGGTTGTATAACAGATTGGCATCTATCACTCGAAAAAGTGCAAAGAAGGTACCAGTTACCCTTGTAGTGTTAATTGAAAAATAATAAAAATAATACCAAGAGTTGGTAGTAATTACTTTTGTTTAAATATTTATTTGACATTGAGACATTAAACAAAAAAGAGCTCCAGATTCCCGTTTCCAGTGCAGTGGAGCAATGATAGATCCCAGGAGGTCTTTTTCATTCCTCTTGGCGATCAGTTCACACTAGTATGTGAATGTTAAAAATTGGTATGATTAGAAAAAGGAAAGCTGGTGATTCTCTGGTGATGAGAGGTACTTAGATGCCTGTGCTCTTAGATGTTGATTTAAATCATTATAATAATCATAGATACATGGCTATTTTTTGCATGAGATGGTCTTTGACTCTCTTTGCCCCACATAATAAGGATAGTCTAATATAAAGATGTTTTCCCAGATCAATAAAGGGAGAAAAACATGGGAGATTTGTCTTTAAATATTACCAATAATAAATAACAAGATTAATTACCTGTACTTGTTTTCTTCTCCAAAGAAGCGTGAAGAATTTTAACTGTTGTATCATCATGCTTTCCCTTCCAAAGGAAGATGACAGAGTTTGGAGCTGGTGCACAAGGCTGATGGCAGCCACTATCCACACCCTTTGCCATTTTCCTTTTAATGATTTACTATTTGGATGATCATTAGCTGGAAAGAAAAAATGTTTCCATAAGCATACAAGACATCCAGGCTCATATCCCTAATTGCTATTCTTGGGAAAGATGACAGCACATTTCACTGTAATTATTGCTCAGCTGGATGTGTGCTTATGAAAAAAAGAACTCATTTCAGATTATTGTATAGGATGTTAGGATGGCACTCTCTAATGTGTGGTGTTTGAAACCAGCAAAGAATAGACTTGATATTATTATTGATTTCTAAGTGTAGCAAAATTATTTGCAATACATCTTGTGAATATTCAGTTTCTTTGCACAGAAACTGAGAAAGTTGATGTAAAAAAAAAAAAGCTTTAAAACATAATTGAAAGCAGGATTAGACAAAGACATTACTGAAGACAGCTAGATTAGTTTAAAAGGCAGCAAACCAAGGTGACAGCTACTGTAACTTCAACATGCAGTGAATCCATGCCTGTATGTAGTAAACCAGCCCAAAGCATTTTAGTATGTCCTTAAAATATAGTCCTATTTAAAAGCTAACTAGAAAAACTGGAAGGTGCTGCTTGAAATGTGTGATACCTGGGTGTGTAGATGTCTCCCTGCTTATTTTCATGATGCAATTAAGTTGTCATTCTACTTTTTTTTTTACTGGGTTAATGAAGTATTTTTGCTGTTCTGATAGCGAAGTGCCAAGAAGAAAGGCGTGAGCTGGATTTTCTTCCTGTGTATCAGCTGAAATTTGGAAGGATTGTGCACTTAGGAATGTATTAAAACAACTATAGAAGTAACTGAAAGCTGGATTTTCTACTGAAAATAATTCAGTATGTGAAAAATTCAGCATCATGAATTTTTGCTCAGATGTGTTAGGTGAAGAAGCTGCCTATGTATAAAGGGAAACAGTACTAAGCCAATTGTATCTGCATTACTGGTCATCTTGGTATAAGGATGCATGTTCAGGCCTATGCTATTTTTTTCTATAATGTGTAAAGGAATTTCATTAAGAGTTGTAAAAACAAGTTGTCCGTGCCAGTTTTCAGGACACAGCAAAGCACGGCTAGATGAAACTAGCACCTCACGCTTGTCTTAACTTAGATCTTTAACTTAAAATTCAGTCCAGTGAGCATAATGACTTTACATACAGCATCCTGCTAAAAAAACCCAACCAACTAAACCATCTTCTTTGGAACTTTCTAATATCTTTTGACAGTATAAACTGATGCTGAATCAAGAATAACTACACAAAGTTTTGCCAAAACATTTGCACTGTGTGTACTACAGCTTTTCTATGTCTAATTCTTACTGAATAAAAGCTGTATATTGAATCCAAGTTAAGCTAAGGTAGTTCATTTTGTTATGATATCTTTTTATTTTGAAGATGGTAGCACCTATATAGCTTTTACAGAATATGTTAATGGGTATTTTGCTTAGTAAAGCTTTAAAAATATAGACAGAAGTGTGTATCAGAAGCTATTGTAGAAAAGATAAAATACTATGAAATGGTCTTGTTAAAAACCTGATTGTGGCCACTATATATATAAGGTGCTAAATGACGCATCAAGAGTCATCTTGCCAAAAGGCAGAGATCTCAAAGCAAGCCAAGAATATTTATTAAGTTAGGAAAGGCTACTGACTCAGGAACTTCTAGTAAAGGGAGACAAGGGCCTTCAAAGAAAGGTGTTGGCATTTATACCTGTGTTTGTACAGCTGTGTTTGTAAAAGAGTTGAAAGTATTTGCTGCATCATTCTAAGATTATGTTTGTACACCATGTTTATGCTTGTACAGGAGCTGGAAGTATTTACTGCTTCATGTTGAGAGACATAAGCTGTCTTCATACTAGTCCTGGCCTATGTTTTGACCTCCTTTCATACCTTGCCATTAGTGTTTGAGTTGAGCTGCCTGTCCTTCCTGACACAGTAATGAACTAGAGGTAAAAATCTGTTGAAGGAGCAGAGTTTGAGTTGGATGAGCAATCAGAAGTGGAATGCAGCCTATTACATGTCTAAAACCAATCCATGGAAGATCGTTTCAACATGGGGGAACAGTAGCTATCGCTTTGACTTGCGCTACTGCCTGCCTCCATCTAAACCACTGCTTCCAGCTCCCTATCCTTCTTTGACACTTTTCATTCTATGTCTTGTGCTGTATTTATACTACTGAAAACAGAGCTCCATGTTTCACTGAAATCAATTCCTAATCCCCTACTATTGGGAAGGCTCTGAAAGCTGAGGCAAATACCAATAGGGCAATGTCATTGTCTGGCGTTCCAGCAAATGTGTTAGTTTGTCTGCACAAACCTGCTGTCTAATCATTCCTGAATGAGCAGAGAAATCAGTAGCTGTCAGGCCTGATAATCTAAAAAAATTTAAAAAGTTGAAATGTATTTGTTTCTTCCCCCTTCCCTCCCCCCCAAAAATATGTGACATCAGAGCCTACAAGTGAGTTACTATGCTATTTCTCATTGAAGAAAGTATATGTCTGTATATATATTTAAAAAAGAATAAAAATTGGTGTTTGCACTTCTGATACATGGCATCTTCCTTACTCTTTGTACACAATACTATCTTCTTTATATACCATGTTATGTATATGTCCGAGATACCCACTATGGAGATCTGACATGGCCAGGAATTTTAAGAGTCTGTCCCTGTCAATTTTAACTTAGGAGTCTTCTACTCCCA
This sequence comes from Haliaeetus leucocephalus, assembly GCF_000737465.1. Taxonomy (NCBI): domain Eukaryota; kingdom Metazoa; phylum Chordata; class Aves; order Accipitriformes; family Accipitridae; genus Haliaeetus; species Haliaeetus leucocephalus. The sequence continues at coordinate 1,422,756 of NW_010973325.1, forward strand.
ACTGCTTAAAATAAAACCAGAACATAACTACATATTTTTTAATTTCAAAATAAGCAATGCATGGGACATTTTAGAAATCTTGAAAAAGTTACATCAGGTGGGTACTGAATGCAGTTTGTCAGAACCAAAATATTTCCTCATCTCTGTTTTTAACATTAGGTAGTTCCCAGGTAAAAGCAAGAGCTCTTTGTATTGTAAATGTCAGTACTCAAGACTCTTACTTTTTTTCTGGGATGGAGATCTGTATTTTAGACTTCTACCTCAAGATGTTGAATCCTACTCTTATATAAAGAAATTTTAAATTAACACCTACAAAAAAGCATTAGCCGAGAAAATGGATTTTTTTTTTTTTTTTTTTAAACAGGCAGTCTTCATTAGAAGTTGACACCTTAAATTAAGGAACAGAATAGGAGCCAACTTGCATTCTTCTACAAAGCCTCAAACCTCCTGTGATCCAACCCAGTAAATGTGTCTCCTTGTCTTATTCTTTCAACTCACACTGCTCAGACTGAATCTTTTCCAATGAGCATTGCCTGTCTAGGTAAAAGATCCATGTTATCTACTCCATGGCATGGGTAGTTAGACTGGTGGGTTGTAATCACGGGCCTGCTGATTTATAGGTTTCTCTATGTGGGAAAGCTACAGCTCAGCGAGCTGAGGTTTGAATTTACAGTACTGCTACTTTATTCCCCTTCCGTTTTTAAATACAGTTGTGAAAAAACTCATTTGAAAGTGAACTTATGGTACTCAGTAGGTTACCTGGTAAATTACTCAGCTATAAATTCTAGCTTCAGTTTGTGGAAAGGGGTTGGTTGGGGGTTTTTTTGGTAGACAAATAAAATTTTTCTTTTTATTGAAACTTATTAATTGCAATTTATGCAATGTTTATAGTTTTAGTCTATTATGTTAACCCGGTCATCATTGCTATTGTTATTAAGATGCATGAAAAAAGAGCCAATTAAAAAAAAACAAAAAAAAAAAACCCAAAAAAAACACTGAACCTATGGAAGTGCTATAGAGCAAAGGTGAAGTACAGAAGTAAGGCCTAAAGTATGACTCAGGTTAGCATTTTACCTGGGTTCTGTTCTAAATATGATGACAATATGCCTTAAGCACAAATGATGTTATTGCTTGCTTTTATGAGGTACACATCCTGTAATTGTTTGACCTTTCTGCATTCTGCATATACTGCAACATTATAGGTGTCTGTCTTTCTCATTGGCACTGTGGATATTGGGAAAAAACATCCTATTAAATGGAGAAAAAAAGTGGCTTACACAGTTAATGGAAACTCAGTAAAAGGCTAAGAGACAAGAGAGCGAGTAGCTCCTTCAGAACGCAAAGCAAATCCTATGGACCAGCTTGGATGGGAGCTGCCTTGAAGGGGTTTTTGGCTTCTTTGTATGAAGACTGGTGGTTTTATTGTGTCAGAAACCACCTACAATTATTTAATGCTACTAATTTCCTCCAGCTTCTAGAAAGACAAAGCTGCCATGTACTTCTTAAAAGACATAGGCTTCTTGTTTAAGATTTCATTTGAAGCATTTCTTTGTTCTAATTTGTCTGTAAATAGGGTGTTGTAATACTTGCTTACACTCAACAGAGTAGCTGCCAGTGCTTTCAGGTTCTTTAATGAAAGGCACCCTTATTGCAAATTGATTTATGAATTTTAAGAAACTTCTGGGTGTGTTCTGTGACAGAGTTCATGTTGGTTTGCCAGCCTATTGCTCTTGTAATATGAAGCTTCTAAAAATTGGATGTGAATTCCTAAAAACATGTGTTTATTTTAGAGTTAACCTATGGCATCCAATTTTTTTCTTCTCTGTACCCTTTTCCTGTTAGACATGAATACTCCTGAACTCTTGGGAGCACATAGTAATGCCAGTTAACGACTTCAAATATCCCAACTTAACAGGTAACTTTTTACTCTGTCACTCATTACTATTTTTACAAAATTGTAAGTTCGTTAATAAGGTGAACTCCAGGTCCAGTGATCAAAGGAATACAATTATATGACCAAGTGCAAAAAGCGAACTTTAGGGCTGCCTATTGACACATGCTGAAGTTGAGTAGCTAAAATGTTTTTTAGGCACTGTAGTTACCACAGCTTTCCACTAGATGACACTTTCACCAAAACACTTTAATCTCAATTCACATATTTTCTGATTCTTTCCTTTATCCCCTGTTGAGCTGTCATTTTGTGTTCCTTTTTCTTGAAAGGATTCCTTGGATGCTTGATTACTGTGACTTCTCTATTGTTCCCGAATGTATTAGTGATGCTGTGGAACTGCATCAGCGCTGATCACAGGTGTTCTTTCTGTGATTGCGATGCCCTGTTCTTCAATCCTTGCCCTTTCTTAGTGACATAATGGGCAATTGAAAACTATGAAGATTTCAGAGCCTTAGCAGGCATGCCACTTGACTTTGTCAATGCTCACCATATGTCAGTCTATTGCAATGCAAGCAATATTTTGGGAAAAAAAAAAAAAGTTCTAAAAGGTAAATGTAGTCTGTACCATTGTAAGTACCAATTGCTCCACAAATTAAAAAATCCTCTCTAAGCTGTTAGCACATAGATGCTTGGGCAGTAAGGGCCAAAGTCAAGGTCTTTAAAGAAACTTCATAACCTAAATGGAAGTGCCTAAATCCTCAAAAATATGCTGTCCTGCAGAATTTTCAGGCCTGCATCAGGTATACCAGCTTCTTTGTACATTTCAGGGAATGGTGCATGTGTAAGTAAGATGCTGTAGTAACATGGAGAGGACAGCTTGAGTGGACAATGAGTGAACTGTTGGGGAAGAAGAATGGAGACAGAGGGGAAAAGCATCCCCAGCTGGGACCAAGGGACTATCAACCTTAGCTTGGCGTACCTCGCTGTCAGGCAGGGAAGGCAACTGTTTCTGTCCAGGACAAGACTCCTTCGATAGAGGGTAGCAACCTGACTTGGAAGTCAGCAATGGGGACACAGGAGTTGTTTAGACAGGCCATAAGCTGAGAGACAGAACCTTTCTTTGAACCATATCTCTATTTTGTGTTGGTGCTCAGCCTCCCATGCCTCTTTCTTTAAGGTGGTGGCCCTGTTGCACGGACTACCTGAGTCAACTCACATGGCACAGGGCTTGGAAGGCGAGAGGGGTAAGAATAGACTGAGTACACCCAGAGAGTGAGTATGCTGTGATTTTCTACCTTGTTAAAGCTTCTTACTTGAGGCGCTTGGGACTTGGGCTTGAGTGAGAGGACCAACCAGTCTGATAGCTCTGAGCTCGCAACAGCAGTTGGGTGGCTTTGCAAACACTGATAGGCAGGACCTTGGGTATCTGGGAGGCTTTGCTTTGGGGCTGGGTATCTATGTGGTGATCCTACAGAGACAGATAGGCACCAAAGCACCTTCAAGGATCTAAGGAAGCATACTTACTGAAGTCAGTGACTCACACCCATACAGAAAGTGTTCTGCTCCTGATTCAGGCCTTTATTATTTTAAACTCTTAATTAAGTCTCTTTGAACCCACAGGTGCAGCCACTTACTGATGCTTATTTGTTTTCTTTTATTTGTCGCAGGCTTTCATTTACCAAAATATTTTAGGCAGATGATTAAACTAGAGGTATTTGAGGGGAGTTTAATCTCTTCTTGGAAACTATCACCCACTTTGGTACTTTTCTGTTTGTTCTCTGGATGCTAGTACAGGCATATGTTTGTAGGCAGGTCTCCGATGGGTGACTAGACCACTGCCATTCCCATTTTACAGGATGATTTAAAGTTGATTATGTGTTTATGGCTGCTAAATTATTTCTTATGGAATAGTATTGTTTTTAATTTTTCATTTTTCAATGAGTTGAAGTTTAATAGTCAAATGACCAATATTAAGAAAAAGAAAGTTTTCAGATATATGAGAAATGAATGAAATATTTAGGATTCACATATTTTTTCATGTCTGCCTACTGACTAGTCAAACGTTTACAAATTTCAAATATGAACACTTTGACTATTATGTTCACTTTCATATGCATCTGTCATACAACTGTTTTAACCACTCTCTTCCAAACCAACTGTTGATGTGCTGATATTTTTTTCCTTTAAGTTCTGTAAAGTTATTTCACAATACCTGAGCTGTTAAGTTATGCTTACTAGGTTATTTCACTGTTAGTTAAGCTGTTCCATTTTAATCCAGGCAGTTACGCAAATAACTGAACTTCAGTCATCATGTTTTTTCTATATCAATGAATGATATTTTGGGGTTTGGGTTTTGGTTTGGGGGGGGGGGGAGTTTGGTTTTGGGGTTGGTTTTTTTTTTTTTAGATTTAGGGGTTTTTTAACCCAAAGTAGAATAACTTGGAGGGATTTAAAGGATAGCTTATGGAGTAAAGCTTGGCACAGAGCAAGAAGCATAGGAGGCAACTGTAGCAAATGTTCATTCTGGTTTTGATAGAGAAAATTGCAATCCATCTCTCCTATTTGCAGGCCAATGTTCTCATCACTGAGTGTGCAGAGAGAAAGCTGTTGTAGTTGTTTTGTTTTATTTTATTAAATATGCCTGGAACCTAAATAAAGTAATACATTTTTGTGTCAAAATATTTACAAGTTTTCTTGTAAAAAATCTCAAATGGTTTTCATAATTTTGGGGAAGGGGAGGTGGAGCAAGCTAAGAAGCTGCAAAACTGATTGTGTGCTAGAACATAAATGCGCACAAAGTATAAATAAATTATGTAATTTTTGAATTAAATTTTACTGTCAACTTCAAAAACTTCAACTTAATGCATGTCCTCTGTTTATTTTACAATTTAGCTGGGAAAGTTTGTTCATTTTACTCTGACCTCCACTTGGAGGGAGTGCTGTGCAGACTTTCTGAAAGCTGGGATTTCTGCTTATATTATAATAAAAATGTCCAGTGGTGATCCTATTCAAAGAGTCTATAGTCAGCTTAAGTCTAGTGTTCTTTATTGTTTTCCTATAGGTGACTGAAGATGTCTAGCCAGAAAGGAACTATAGGTGCTGGGATTTATGGGAACTTTAAATGGCTAAAAATAATGGCTTACACTGAAATGACTTTAGATTCATCCTGGTCTTAAAATATTTTTGAAACATGGCAAGTTGTGGGACATAGAGAGTACTATGCTATAGGTGAGGTAGCAAGATTCTCCCTCCCTTCGGCTGCAGGACTCTCCCTAATAATGCTGGAAGTTAAAATGAATCATTTATGAGCATCAGTAGACACATGGGTGGGGCCTCTTTGTAAACTGGTATTTTGTTGACGCAATATGTGTGACAGCCTTTTAGTTCTGAATATAAATGTTACTGAGAGGAAATTAGGTTGGTTCACAGAGGAGATCAGCCAGACCTTGCAGTGCATCTTGCTGAGGAGCAGGTACCTCTACCAGTACTGTGCTTCAGATACTAGTACATGTAGAAGAAAAATGGAAGGTGAGTGTCTTGAAACTTTACTATCACTTGACTCAGTACTGAAAGTGGAAATAATTAAATGGTCAGGTGTAGGGACAAAAAAACCTGTACATATTGCTGTGTGGAATAAAGTCTAGGGATTAGTTCTATGATTTAGATTTTATTTGTGGACTTAGGGAGAAAGGAGGAAAAAAACCCTTTCTTTTTATAAAGGAAAAAGAGAGCTACAGAGAAGAATTGGTGAAAAATCAGCTAATTCTGAGAATAAGAAAGAACATGGAAAAGAATACATTGTATTTTCAGCATAAACTACAAAGTTCTAGTTTTCAGTATTCTCATGCTAGAAGCAATTATTTCACAATGGATACCTGAAGTATTCTCTCTGGAATGAAGGCAAAATGTGAATTGATAGAGAAAACCCATTGACTAGTATTGAATGTCAGGTTTCTACCAGAGAGAGAAAACCAGTAAGAGATGTGAAATTGATTGGCCTTTAGTATTTTCTCTGAGCTGCCTTTGCTTAAGAAGGCAATTGTTAGCTCCTTTGTGATCCAGTTGTGCTAATTAACTCTGATAAGCAAACTGTGGGCTGACATTAGAGAACTTCCCTGAGAAACATGTAATATCTCAACACCCTGATGTTCCGGTTCAGCTGGATTAATGAGTGGATGAAGTGTAGTTGTCTTGGTTTATAAACGCCTCCAGAGGATGGGTGAGGATCTATCAGGTTCTTTCAGTGTTCTTGACCACAGGAATTTGTCATGTGTGCTATAAACACTTCTAATCCTTTCTGTTCAACCAGAACACTTTGCGTTATGGTTGACAGCTCTCATTAAGATATGAGATTTTCAGTTCAATTCTGTTACTCTTTCTTGTCAGCAGGTATGATGCATTCATGAGAAATAATGATGTAATGCATTGCCATATTTTTTGGTTGTTGATAGTGTGCATGTTTTTAACATGGGTAACGCCCAGATCTTCATTTATCTGCTGAACTTTGCTGAAGAGCTGAATGACCAAATTTAAATGGTTAGATGAAAAAAGAAATTATTTTGGTTCAAGGAAAGAAATCAGAAAAAGCTGTTTGTTTTGTTTTGGGTGTCCGCCCCC
>NW_010973325.1:1429329-1441835 GCF_000737465.1 Haliaeetus leucocephalus
CCCCCCCCGCCCCGGTCCCCTTCCTTCCCCTCCCAATTTATTTCAATTACGATTTACTTTGGGATGTGATCCTGGGAAACTCCACTGGTTTGTGTTAAAAGTGTCCTGGTCCCATGGGTTTAGCTATGAGTCTCCTTTCTTGTGGATGCACCCTTGCTTCCGGATGGGAAAAATTAGTTTCCCCTAAATACCAACTCTGTATTCAACTTAGTACCAATATAGTTAGAAAAGTTGCATTGTTTGGTTGTTCTGTAGGCTTAGCAGGACTAAATTTAACCCTTTAGAATTAAAATAATATACAAGACTTTGTAGTTCAGCAAGTCCAATTTTCAAAACTGCTGAGAATCTGTGGCTCCCATTGTCTTCAATTAGAGTGAAGCACTTTTGAAAATAAAAAGTTGTATGCAAATAAGTAAAAATGAGTGTTGCCACCCATCCTTCTGGCACCAGGATCATAATTACCCCTATGAAATGACTGATATTCAGGCAGAATGCCTAAGGGGGGATCAGCTAAGATTTTTGTCAAGCTAATCATAGCACTTGGGATAGATTGTCAGCATTTTTTTAAATATCGCAATTTGTGAATATTTCCTTCTTCATTAAGTTCCTCAAAGATGTCTGCAAACCTTTTATGACTTTGGGAAATGCAGACCGAGATATTTGCATGTATATTTAACAGTATTTACAATTTTGGGGGGATATTTATTCATATCTGATTTTTTTCATAACTCATTTGGAGTGCCACTTAAGCTTTCCAACACCTACATTTGTTATTAAATCTTTTATTTATTCAGTTTATTTTATTATTTTATTACTTGTATAAAAAACTCTCAACTGATAGCATGTGCAAAATGTTTGCTGTCTAGCTGCGTTTGAAAAGTAACTGTAGACAGCATGCTGTAATGTGGAGAGAATATTACAACACAAAATCAATTTTTCAAGTAGAGATACTAATATTGTGCCTCGGCATCAGATATTTATAAAGCAAGAAGGCACTATATAAAAAATGTGAAACTTGTAGCACAGCTTTATAAATCAAAGCGTTATACAAGTTTCCACCTGCAAGCTGGGGAAGTGGTGAACTTGTAAGGATACTTTTATGGATGTATGTCTCAATCTCAGTGTTGCTGGATTTTGAACAAATTCCTGAATGAATTTTTTTGAAACATTTATCTCTGTCTTTCATCATTATCTACACTTTCATGTAATCTTGACCTCAGCCAATAATGGGAACTCAATTATCTGTTTTTAACTTTGTGTGCCTTTCTCCATCCTGCAGTCATTGAGCTGGGAGAAGTCGACTTGAACTGTCCTTCCAACTGCCAAATTCATAATACCCATTTCTTCGGAACTGACAGACAGATAATAAGGAGAGGGCAAGCCTTCAGCTTTTATGCTCGCTTCCAAAATCGGGAATGGGATGACTCCGTGGACCAGGCTATTTTCACCGTGGAGACAGGTAGTAACTCCCAAACTTTGTGTAGTCTTTCCTAGTCCTTTGCTGGTAAGTAATATTTCCCATAGTCTCAGTGACAAATAGTATCTACTAATTAATCTTCTGTGTGAAGAGACTACCTTCCCCTCACTCAGGCAGTTCTGCTAACATGTAAAATTTTCTCACTCTGCTACAGAAGTGACAAGTGAAAAAGAAATCCACCCTTGGGAGCTTTGCATTGCAAATGATGGCTAAGCAAATTACTTGCCCTTTACATGTGCTTTGTTTAGTCTGATTAAAGTTGTATTTATTTTCCCGAAAAGGCCTCAGACCCTGCGAATCAAATGAGACAAAATGTACCTTCCCAATGGGCAGATGTCTAGATCAAACCTGCTGGAGCGCTTCCTACAAAATTCATCAGCCAAAATGCATCAATATCAGCGTGTTTCCTCCCTCCAGTGCCTGCATTGGCCGTTATATTCTCAATATGCAAATCACATCTTGTGGTCACACATATCAGCGATGTCTCGGAGATTTTTATGTCCTTTTTAACCCTTGGTGTGCAGGTAAGAACTCAAGTGATGATCAGGTAGTTTTAAGAAAAATGCTAGTGATGAGTAAAACTGAACATATTTATATTTACTTAGCTGGGGAAGGACGGAGTCACAGAAATAATGAGAAACAGGAATGGATTTTGTTTTGTTATTGTCGTGGTTTAACCCCAGCCAGCAACTAAGCACCACGCAGCCGCTCACTCACTTCCCCCCCATCCAGTGGGATGGGGGAGAAAATCAGGAAAAGAAGTAAAACTCCTGGGTTGAGATAAGAACGATTTAATAGAACAGAAAAGAAGAAACTAATAATGATAATGATAACACTAATAAAATGACAACAGTAGTAATAAAAGGATTGAAATGTACAAATGATGTGCAGGGCAATTGCTCACCCCCCGCCGACCGACACCCAGCCAGTCCCCCAGCGGCGAATCCCTGCCCCCCACTCCCCAGTTCCTAAACTAGATGGGACATCCCATGGTATGGAATACACTGTTGGCCAGTTTGGGTCAGGTGCCCTGGCTGGGCATGAGAAGCTGAAAAATCCTTGACTCTAGTCTAAACACTACTGAGCAACAACTGAAAACATCAGTGTTATCAACATTCTTCACATACTGAACTCAAAACATAGCACTGTACCAGCTACTAGGAAGACAGTTAACTACATCCCAGCTGAAACCAGGACAGTTATTTTTTAATTTTTTTCCTCTGACTTCAAGACTGTCTTAAGCTAGTGTTTTGATTTGGTTTCTTAATGGTAGTAGGGATGTAGTGTAATTTTTTACCCCCACTTTTACAATGGCTTGACAGGACAAGAAGCAATGGGCACAAACTGAAATACAGGAGGTTCCCTCTGAACGTCAGGAAACACTGCTTTAGTGTAAGAGTGACTGAGCACTGGCACAGGTTGCCCAGAGAGGTCATGGCATCTCCATCCTTGGAGATATTCAAAAGCTGCCTGAACATGGTCCTGAGCAACCGGCTCCAGGTGTCCCTGCATGAGCAAGGTGGTTGGACCAGATGACCTCCAGAGGTCCCTTCCAACCTCAATGATTATGTGATTCTGTGAATTCTGTGGTATCACCATGAAATAATATAGTACAAATACAAATGGAATTCTGTGGAACTGGTTCTGGTAGCACGCAATTCTGGAGTCTGTAGGACCTTGCCAAAATCATTGCATGGCAAATATTCACATTGGCTGTGCTTTTGATTTGATCAAAATCAGATATCCAACTCTAAGTGTGCATTGTTTGACTCCTAGAACAGCTTAGTGTGAAGATAAACTGCAAGCTCTGTAATTCAGGTGTACTACAGCAGGAAGAGGCTTAATAAAGATAATATCTAGCTCTAAGTAGAAAAGAATTGTCTGTGAATGTTGAAAGAGCCCACACCATTGAACATGTTTAAAAGTATAAACCAAAAATAGGTAGGAAAAGAAAGAGGGATCCAGTGAAGTAGAAGATAAAGAAGTGCTAGAAATGTACATATTGTCTGACTGATAGCACTGCATCTTTTCCAGATGACCCTGTATATATGGACAATCAGGCCCATAGAGAAGAATATGTTCTGAATGAACATGGGATACTGTATGAAGGAGTTCACAAGCATATTACCTCTCGACCATGGCACTTTGGACAGGTACTTTTTGAAGTCTTGTTCAGAAGTATATGTCATCCATATACAGATAAATGAAGTGTTATCCATATTTTTTCAGAAATGCATGCTATGTTATGGAGTGCAAAAGGTTTTTAGGACCAGTCCAGATTATGCATGCACAGAACAAAATGTTTGAGCACCTCACTGTAGCCCAAGCAACTGGAAGAAAGATCTGTAGTAAAATTAAGGAAACTACAGAATGTTCTTGGAAAAGGAGAAACAGGGTATTGCTTCTGAAGGAAAATTATTCCATTGGTCAAACATATGCGAAAATGTCTTTGGTTTTCCTTCAGGCAGATAGACAAAACCATGCAGACCACTAGGAGCTGCGCTTGATTACGGAGGGAAAAAAAAAAAAGTTCAGGGAAGGAGAGAGGGCAGCTCATACAAATGAAAAAGACTGGATTATTGACAAGAAAGGAACTTTATCAATGTCAGAGTACCACAATGCCTGTGTTAACTTCTCTTTCCACAGTTTGAAGATGGGATTCTGGATATCTGCTTGAAGATCCTAGACATGGGTGCGAGTTACCATCACGGCTCCGATCGTGACCATTGTTGGCGCAATGACCCCGTGCACGTCAGCATGGTGGTAAATCACATGGTAAGACCGCTGGTGGTGTGTGACCTGTGAATGAATCGGGTCACTTCATTGTATTATAGAAGGACAAATTGCACTGTAATCTAGCACAGTATGAGTAGCAGGGAAAATCCCTTCTGTGCTCAGATACACAGGAAAAACTTGTAACACTAAGCTCTGATGATTTTGTGATATGCTTAGGATGTGAAGACATGGTCAGCTATTTGGAAAGGTTGTTTTTCTTTTCTCTTTCTAGATAAGCAGCCATACCACTAACAGCATCATGAAGATTCCAGAAAACAATGATTACCTGAAAGGAACAAAACCATTTTCCTGGAATGGAAGTGTTCCTATTCTTCAGCAGTGGTACAATGGCAGATGCAGGCCAGTCAGATATGGGTACTGTGGGTCTCTTGCTTCAGTAATGTGCACAGGTATGACATTTCAGTCTGCCCTTACCTAGTTATCCAAAAAGGAAGATAGAAAACCAGGATCAAAAACCTCTGACCCTAAAACCTACTGGAATAATATTACTCATAAGCATTTTACTAGAAAAGAAATGGAATATTTTCATCTTGTTATGATATGGCATGGTTCCTAACATAGTGTTTATCATCAACCTATTGCTTTCCTATACAGCATGAAGAGCAAGAAGAAAAGCAGTACTGTCTTTTCTGTGACCTTTATACCATGCAGCTATTAATACTGCAGCTTTTATTAAAACACAGAGCAAGTGCAGCTTTGTGGAGCCAAAACTTATCCTTTGGGTGAGGTTTGAAGGACGAGGAAAAAAAGCTAAGTTATGAACAGGAAGAAGACCTCTAGCAATGTCTCCTCCAAAACATAAAAGCAGCAGGCTACTATCTTCTTTTACTGCAAAGGATGAGATAATAGTGAACTAAACAGAGCAGACAAAAAAACACAGTTCCAACTTTATACCATTTACTTACTGAACTTGCTACTACATTGAAGAAAATTAAATTGATATTCTATAGATGAATTTATATGTACTACACTCTGTTTACAAAAAACATGGTGTTTTATTAATGCAGGATTAGGTTCATTATTTCTGAACTTAAAACAGATCTGTTTTTGTGTGGGGTTTTTTTAAAGTTGGAAGAGTAATAAGCCATTCCTTCATGCTAGGCTCTTTTCAGACTACTTTTCAACCACTAAAAATAAGTTTTGAAGACAGAATCACTGCATCCCAAATATTGCCTCCTATCAGCTGTGTTTATATAATTGCAAAGTAGAATATGGGAGAATTATTTATAAAATAAATGAAGGATTTTCTTGATTAAGTACTATTTGTAATGAGTCATTATATTTTTTCCTTACAGTGATGAGGTGTTTGGGAATTCCAAGCCGTGTTGTCACGAACTTCTGTTTTCCATGCTCAATTGAGAATCCCCTTGGTATCAGTGAGATTTTTGACTGTACTGGAAAAAACCTGTGTGGTAAAGACAAACTATGGTAAATAAGAAATAAACAACCTCTTCTGGTTTTGTCAAAAACTAAATGATAGAAAGACTAGTATAAATCTTGCAGATCAGTGTATCTCTTTGGTGTGGCAAGACTGTTCAGTTTCCTAATAATGCATTTCAAAAACATGCAGTTACTGAAGACACAGTCTGCTCAGTCTACATTTTCAAAAAAGAAAAAAAAAAACCCACTTGTGAGAATTGACACTACCTGCTTATCCTTCTCAGTGGAAAGAATAAGGCCATCAATCTTAGTAGCTGTAAAAATATGAAGTAGGTCATGAAATGCAAGGGAAAATTTATCACAGACTAGGACTATTATCTTCAGTCATAATCACTTGCTTGATAATTATGTTGTCTTCCTGAGGTTCCTTATCATGGATTGCTTCATTCTTGTAAACCCTTCAATTCATGTTCATATAACTATGACATTATCACTCATCATAGCAGAATTTTGTGTTTTCACCCTTGACCTGTATGTTCATAGTTTTGCTGCACCAGAATTTTGTTTGCATCCAGGTCTCATCTGTGAAAGCTTTTAATGAATTTTCTGCCCTTTCACATGTCAAAAAGATGAGGTCAAACCAAAATACTAAGGGAATGAGGATCTTATTTTAGCACAAAAGACTTAAGAGTTTATTCTTTGTTAAGCCATTAAAAAGAAGACTAAGACAGTATGTGATTTTCCTTTAAAGAACCAGGAGGAAAATGTTAGGAAAATAAACTACTCAATGTGCCAACACAGTTATTTTGTTTATCAAATAAAATAAAAAAGGGGCTATAAGAAGAATGTTTTGTAATCAGGTCTGCAGGGTTCTGGAACAAATTTCCAGTCTGAGTGATATAAAGCAAAACAAACAACTCCTGTCCCCAAACATCATTAACTGTGTTAAAAAATGGAGAGTCTTCAGTTGATTAAAAGGTTATCTCTGACATGTTTTTCCTTCATCATAAGGCATTGAACTTGATGATCCAAGAGATGTCTTTAATCCTATATTCCTGCATCCTACAGGCGATATCACTGCTGGAATGAATCTTGGATGGCTCGCAGAGACCTAAATCAATGCTGTGGTGATTGGCAGTGTCTGGATCCAACACCTTTGGAAACGGGCAGAGGTAACTGTTTACTATAACTGTAGCTGTTTTCCTCAGCTTATGTTGTTGAGTTTCTCTACTACTTAGGTTACAACATATTATAATATTTTTGTTGCCTGGCTTAGGTTCAACTTGCAGCGGTCCTACCTGGGTTCGAAGCATCAGAGAAGGGGAACTGGACTTGGACTATGACGGTCATCATATGTTTTCTCGAGTAAATTCGAACTATGTTGGCTGGCTCTCCCAAAACGATGCCAAAAAAATAAAATTTTTCTGTGACGCTTGGCCATGTGGACAACATCTAATCACCAAGAGTGTTGGCAGTGAGCAATTCGAAGATATCACTGGGGCTTACAAGTATGAACTAGGTATGATGAAAAGTCATTAAATGGGTTAGAGGAAATTTTAAATGCTAATCAATGTAATCTGTCCTGTGTTAAATTGAGTAGAACAATCTGAAGTTGTCTCTTTTTGAGAAAGAGGAAGATGCCTTTCTATTCAAAGATCTTGATTCTTAAACTTCTAAATATATTTAGATGATTTAAACAAAACACACAGTAATTACATCCATATAGGATAGGATAGGATATTTCAGTTGGAAGGGACCTACAATGATCATCTAGTCCAACTGCCTGACCGCTTCAGGGCTGACTAAAAGTTAAAGCATATTACTAAGGGCATTGTCCAAATGCCTCTTTTTAAGGCACTTGACAGGCTTGGGGCATCAACCACCTCCCTAGGAAGCCTCTTCCAGTGTTTGACCACCCTCTCAGTAAAGAAATGCTTCCTCATGTCCAGTCTAAACCTCCCCTGGCACAGCTTTGAACTATTCCCATGCGTCCTAGCAGTGGATCCCAGGGAGAAAAGCTCAGCCCCTCCCTCTCCACGTGCCCTTCTCAGGAAGCTGTAGAGAGCAATGAGGTTGCCCTTCAGCCTCCTTCTCTCCAAACTAGGCAAAGCCAGTGTCCTTGGCCTGCCTGGACATGCTTTCCAGCCCTTTTAATACCACTATTTGTATGTACATGTTTTGGTCTCACCTGTACAGTAGTTTAAAATATTAGCAGACTTTAGGCAATCTAAAACACCCTAAATTTTTTTAAACCCAGGGTTAACTTCTTGCTTCTTGCTTCTTGTACCAGGTCTGTCAGAAAATATGCTTACTTACTGAATTCATGTATTATTAGGATATTCTGCCATTCTTACTTTGGGCTACTGATTACTGATTTTCATGTTCCAGTAGTAGGGAGGAGTTCAACTAGCAAAATTGCCTAAAGGAATGAAGAGTGGATCACAGTTGATTGTAAAATTGCAAGCTCTGTTTGTTTTTGGAATGGGAACAAAAAAGAAAACGATTGATAGTTCCTTTCTTTGAATGGTGTATCTTGCCCTTTGAGACACATGGTAGCATTTCGTATTCACCCGAACCCTTATAAAGAGTTATATTTTGAGTTTTGGACTAACTACACATTTTGAGATTTACATGACCATTTTTAAATTTAACTAATCAAAGTAAAATCATTTGAGTGTTTTTCCAAGATATTTATTTTCTTCTATGCATTCAGACTACCGTATCTTGTGTTTGATTATCTGGTGGATTTGTTCTACACCAAGCCACTACATTAGGTTTCAGGGAGGACGAGGGAGAAATTTACTCATCTTTATTACTTGGGTAGATATGGCTCCTTGTGCCTCCAGCAGGATCATTATCATGTATCTTCTTCAACAGGTTCTGTGAAAAACAAAGAAGCTTATTACCGGGCTTACAGAAGAATTCACCCAGGGTACTGCAATGCTTCCAACTGTCATATTGAGAGAGAGTTATCATCTCTGAAAAACCCATTTTTGAGTGACTCTGGTATTAACATGAGGTTAAAGATGGCTAACTGCCCAATGTACGGTGAAGATGTCCAACTGCACTGGCTGCTTGAAAATTTGCGTAGTGAAAACAAAAACCTGAAGTTTAATTTGTGTGCACAAATAATAACCTACAGTGGTTGCCCAATGGATCAATTTTGGAAAGACAGTGTGAATGTCACACTGGGTCCAAGGGAAGGTAAGAAGGTGAATTTGTCTAACATCCTTTTGTCCACTGTTCTTTTCAGGAGATTGTTTTTTTTAGGATTAATGGAGACTTCCTAATAGTGGTGGGAAGTGAAATAAATACAATGTTAAATGTTGACAGCTGAATTCGCTGTAGGGTGATCGCTCAAAAATCAACAGTGTCAATACTATATGTATAGTGACGGGTAAATTGTAGCCTTTCCTTAATTTCTCAAGGCTTAGAGATTCTTATGATAATTTAAAAACTTGTTTCTCCTAAAAGTTCAATTCTGGATTCTATATTCAATACAAAGATAAAGTTGCAGCTGTCTATCAGAAGAACAATTTGTTTCCTTTGGCCAGAAGATATTAGCCAGTGTAAAACGTTTGTTTTGAGCACTAAAGTAATTATTTCTAGATATATTACATGCTGGGAAGTGCAAAGGTGTATCAGAACATAAACACTTGTTTTCATGGTTAATATCTTTTTCTGAAAGAAAAATGATCCCTTTAATCAAAACACATCACTATAAGATGACATTTCATACCTGATATTAACATTCTGGTTTACCAAACTTTAATTTGCCTACATTTGAATTATTGCTTTAAGATTTACACTGGAATGAAAGTTTCCAAATTTTGAATAATAATAATAATAATAAACCAACCTCCTTGTAAATGCACTGGTATAGTTACATTAACTGAAAACTGTGAAGCTGGTTGTTGAAGGTAGCAATATATCACCCTAAGCCAGGAAAAGTCATGTCTGTTGTCAAAGATGCTGTGATAACTTAATATTTAATTAAGCCATTTTAAGTACCAGTTAAACTTTAGGAGGAAGGGAGGTGGAAATATTAGCCAAAACTTCAGAAAAAATAATTAAAATTAATTTGTTTTACAGTGAAAAAAATTCCACTGTGTATATCATATAGTCAATATGGACCTTATCTCTGTGATCACAACATTATGAAAGTAGTTGCTGTCTCAGACCCAGAGTGTGGAGAAGTTCTGATGGTGAGCAGGGATATCGTGATCAACAGGCCACCTGTTATTGTAAAGGTAAAGAACTATAATTGTGGGATTTGTGACCTAAGGAACAGACTTAGGGACTCTTATTGGCCAGTTCCTAGGTACAATGATGAAGAAATTTAAATTCTTTCTTTTTTTCTTTTCTTTTATTGTATCTTTTATTTTAGCAAGATCAGTGTGATTTTAGATGTATAACAGTTGACTTAGAATGATGTATAGAGATCATAGAAGTAAATCAGAAAGAAACACGTGTATGAATAAATAATCCTTTTTTTTTTTTTCCTTTCTTACATTTATTTACTGCATTGTTAATTTTGTAAGGGTTACAAAACATAAAATGTGTTTGCTTATTTTCTGACTAGCTACTAAGCCAGCCCAGGCTGAAAGTACCATGTACTGCAGAGATCTCCTTCTGCAATCCTCTCCAGGAAGATATGAAAAACTGTGTAATGACATTAGAAGGCTGTGGTTTATTCAAAGAGCCGATGACCATTGAGTAAGATCATAAATTATTTAAATGGGGATAATATTGGGGGTTCACTAAGGTGTGCTAGATCAGAGCAGGTTTTGAGGAAGACAATAGTTCTGATATTTTTGGTGGTTAGGACCTGAACAGGACTTTTTATCCCTTATTACTTTGAGACTCCATTAAAAGCCTCACTCTCTTGAAACTGATGGATCATTTACAGCTGCCAAGATATGTTGCTGCTTCATTTTTCTCAAGATTTAATTGAAGTGTGTGTTTCAAATTTCTGTCTGAAAGGGAACGCACTGTTTCTTTACAAGAAATTCTAGCTGGGTCCCCCATCCCTTTATAATCCTATTGAGTTTATAATAGAATTCCTCTAAATATTCATGAACTGGCACCACGTATGCGAACCATTAGAAAACGACAGTGAAAAAAAGCAGCATGCATTCTAAGATCATAACATGTTAATCACAGGAAGCTGGAAACTTCCAGGATGCTATAACTTCGTAGGAAGAGTAGCTGTTCATTAATATGCATTGCTGTTCTTCATGACAAGGAGAACCAACAGAAGTATGACTAATTTTGAGGGGAAGCAATTAGGAATTGTTCTTGCTGAATAATAATGAACTTGATTCCACAAAGCTGCCCAATCCAACTTAGACTACTGGAAATGGGAAGCAGTAAATACATCTTTGAGGCAGAAGGGTGCTACATTTTTGAAGAATTCAAGAGAGTATCATGAATGAGTTTCCAGTTCCAATTACAGGACCAGCTATGGGAGACTTCCAAATCTTATTTTGGGACAAAATTTGTTACCATGCTTTTCACAATACAGAATGTGGGTTTTTTTGAAGGGAGGCAAGAATAACAGAGTTGTCATAACAGTTTGTCTCTGAAAACATGCCATAGCAAATCAAACCTAATCCTGTGCACTCATCTTGTAGCGCTTCAGGTCTCTGAGCTACCCAGGGTCCTAATTCTTTTCCTTCTCTCGGTCCAGTTTGGGAACGCTGGCATCTAATCAACAGGCACGGACCATCGTGGAGTTCACACCTTACAGGCTTGGCAGCCACCGGCTCCTGGCCAACTTTGGATGCCACAAGTTTGCTTACTGCAAAGGATGCGCCAAGGCCGAAGTGTGTTGCCCCACAGGCCAGAACGGCGGCCTGCCTGTCAGCCAGAATGGGTCGCTCCCGGTGTGCGAGAACGGCTCCCTCCCCACGAATGGCTCTGGGCCCGTCCCCGTGGCGGACCCTGCGTTCAACTCCATGTGTGAATATATATGTATCCCAATGTGCAACCCAAACTGCAGTGCAGGGGGCCAGCCTGTGTACGACTTCGTGTACCTCCCTGCAGGCCATCCCTTATGCAACTCCATCTGCAACCAAGGCTTCAATCCAAGCGTCAATCCTGGTTTCAACCTGGGATGCGATCCTGGCTTCCGTGTCGTATGTGAGACCGTGCCTCCCGCTACGTGTGCCCCGATGCCTCCGACCGTGTACGGCTCCATGCCTGCCCCAATGTCCAACCCCGTGTGCCCCCCTATGCCTCACGTGATGTTCGAGACCGGTCCTGCTCCCGCGCACCAGCCCGGAGGCGGAGGGGGGCCGATGTCCTACTCTGTCTCTGTCCCCGCGAATAACGCGGTGAGTGCCCTGCTGACCCACTTCATGGCTGGCTCCGGTCCCACTGCGGCAACCCAGGCGGTCCCTAGCCATATGTCTGCTCCGCCATCCCACCCGGCATGCTCTCCGGTAGCTCACGCCGTCGGCGGTCCCGTGCCGCTGCCAGCTCCCCTTTCGGTGCCTGCCGCCTCCATCTCGCACGTTGTCTGCGGCTCCGCGCCCTCTCCCACCGCCCAGCCTCCGTGTGGCCCGACGGCCACGCTGCCCTGCCAACCCCCGAGTGCCCCGGTAGCCCGCGGCGTCTGTTCCCCAGGCCCCTGCCCAGCGGCTTCCCCGGTGCCGCGCTCCGCCGCCCGTAGCGCCACCCCAGCAGGGCTGCAGGTGGGGAGCGCCCCGCCGGCCCACTCGCTGTGCTCCCCGGGCCCCCGCCCCGTGGGACCGCCGGCAGCGCACTCGCTGTGCTCTCCGGCCCCCCGGCCGGTGGGACCCCCCGCGGCCCACTCATTGTGCTCCCCCGCCTCCGTCTCTCTGGGGGCTGC
>NW_010973325.1:1441845-1444716 GCF_000737465.1 Haliaeetus leucocephalus
CCCCCGGCCCCCCGCCCCCTGGCAGCCGCCACGGCCCGCTCCCTCTGCGCCCCCACCTCTCGCTCGGTGTCCCGGCTCGTGGGCACCCCGGGGTCTCGCTCGGTGTGCGGCCCTCAGTGGGGCCCCTCCTGCGACACCACCGCTCGCTCGGGCACCCTCTCCACGTGGGCTCCCGCTTCCCGCTCAGCGTGGAGCACCACGGGGCGCTCGGGCTACTCCCCCTTGTCCCGCACCGCCTACGGCACGCTCACGCGACCTCCGTACAGCTCGTTGTCCCGCTCCTCCTACAACTTGTCCCGCTCTGCCTACACCACCCTACCCCGCTCCACCTCTCCCTCTGCCTACGCCACCTTGCCCCGCTCCGGGTCGCGCCCCTCTGGCAGCGGCCTGCCCCACGCAGGGTCCCGCACGCCCTGGAGCCCCAGCAGGAGCACTCTCACCTACTTCAAACGCAAATACCTGTAGCGGAGAGTAACGCGGGGAAAAGCCAAAGCCAGTGTATTAAAGCCCATGGGCAGACGCTTTGAAAGAAGTTAGAAATGGGGTGATGGAGAGCAGCGTACGTAGTCCTGAGTATTTATCCACGTGTTTGAGATGTGCCAGAAAGCAGGCTGGTAGCCGACTGCCGAGGGGTGCCTTTGATGTAATACTTGTATGTCTTGAGATATGGTACGGTGGAAGTGACAAATGAACGTGGAGCCATTGTGACAATAGTTGCACAGTGCAGGTAATCGGACTTACTTGCTTGGTCAAGCTGTTTTATAAATGATGTGCTTTCACTCTCTCTTCTCTTGATTTCTTGCAATGCGTATTTCTCAGATCTCCCTGGGCTACAGCACTCGTAGCAAATCTCTCTTCCTGCATGAAATGTGCGGTCCTTGGGATGCTGCAGAGAGGTGGCAGCAGACCTGCCTTACATCTCGCCTAACAGACATTGGGCCCCTGAGTCCCGGTACTGTTGTGGCTCAGGTCAGTTCTGCATGCGCTCCTTAGTTATGAGGCAATGAAAAGTGTGGAGGTCGTGGAGTAATTAAATTGTTACAAATCAACTGAAGAGTGTTAAAAAAAAAAAAAAAAAGGAAAAAAAAGGCAATTATAATAAATTTAGTGTTACTACTCTGGATGTATTACAGGTCCAGTATCAGGAACCCAAAGGTCAGATTAGAAAGGCTGTAAAACTCGAACAATTAAAACCAATTCATTGGCTTTCACAACTGAATGTTTTTCATGTAGCATATTCAAAAAATTTACTCATATATATTTCATGCATTTAGGTTCATGGGAACAGCTCTAATTCCAAGGCTGTGCCTTTTTGATTCAATATAGCTAGAAAACTTCTGTCACCAGACCTGAACTAGAGAAGGAAGTATGATGTTATCCTTTCTTTCCAACACCCAGCCCTCCCAACTGAAAGGTTAAGAAGGTGAATGAAAATGTATTACGTCTTCTTTAGATAATTGGTACCGTTTCAATGCCAACCTTCTCCCAGTGTTTTAGGAGTCGAAATAATACATTGTCATAATGGAACTGTCCCCAAATTTTGGATTTGCTCATAAGAATTCTGTATTTACTGACAACACCTTCCATTCCTCCATTATTTTCCCATAGTGCTCCGTTATTTTTAGTAGCAAGTGTTAGTGGGGTTTTGTGGTAAGGTAATTTTGCTGGTGCTGCAGAATCTTCAGTCACGTAGCAATAGTATTTCAATAGTATCACTGTAGTTCACACCCCTATGCTCTGTGATGAGATTGAATAAATTTCCAGGGATTTTGAAAAGGTGTGGTGTCAGATGGTAGCTATGAACATGCCAACACTATCTCCTACAAAGCAACTATGAATATGGTAGAAGAAATATTTGCCTGGATATTGTAGTAGAGTGGTCATAACGCTGTGACTTGTTTTTTATGCAGTTTCAATAGTCTCTGTTAGGTGTTTGCTGAAAATTTCTTTGCCTGATTCACAATAAAAATAGAAAATTTAAAAAACCACCTGTAATTCTGTTTTGGTTTCTTTTTTTGGTAATACCTCTTCGAAGTAGGGAATAAATCTCTCCAGATGCACTGGAATGTAAAATCTTCCTCCATTCCATTTCTGTTATATTTCCACTTCCTTTCCCTAAAGTCTGAAACCAAGGCTTCAAAATAAGATCTGAAGTTAGGGGAAATCTATAGATTTCCTACTATACCTGAAATACTCCCTTTGGTATTAGAGGAAAAATTCAGCCATCCTCTTTGCTCACAAGAAAGCTTTCTACTTGCAGATGCTGCATGAGTTTTTCCTTTGCTTTCATGGGCTGCAAAATTCACAATCCACAGAAATGCCAAACAAAACAAATCTTTGGGTGGCAGAGGAAGAGACACAAACGATATCAACACTATCTACTTAAGAAAAAAATATGGTTTTTTTGAGAAAGTGTTAACAGTTTATGGCACCTACATCATTACCAAATAACATTTCAGATTTGTTTTCCTAGTAGTGGTTTGACTTTTCTGATTTTCCCCATTTCTGAGAATGAGCCTGATTCCATATTTCAGAAACTCCAAAGATTTGGTCCCAGCTTATTAATGTCACTGGAGCTGCCGAGAGTGTGTGCAAACTTTACTCCCCACTCTTCTTGCTGTGTATGCTGAATACAGTTTGGTTTTGAAAACTGTAGCAAGTTCGCTATAATTGGAGCCATAGAGAATAATGGAAATCCTTTAAAATTCAAAATGCTTCTAATACTAAGGAAATTATCTTGAGTGTGTTGTTGTCACGTACGTCCTAGTAAAAACAAAAGCTAGGTTGTAGTCTCCTAGCAAAGTTCACTTTACAGCTTCATGTTCATTTGAGGGGTAGGGGGGGGCAGGGGGGGGGGGGAACTAAACAACA
>NW_010973325.1:1444726-1504732 GCF_000737465.1 Haliaeetus leucocephalus
AACAAAAACAAAAAAAAAAAAAACCCCACTGACAACCCCCCCCCCCCCCCCCCCAAACAACAGGATTTAAATTAGCTCCTTAAATGTTTCTTAGTGAAAGGTTCCAACCTATGTTTTCTAAGGTATCTCCTATCAAGAGGAGGCATTGTTTAAATTTCCACAAAATTTCTGTTCTGTTTTGTTTTGTTGTGGGTTGTTTGTTTTTGGTTTTTTTTTTTTTCAAAAGTGACATGTTTGGCTGTCTTAAATGCACTTTCTTGTAGTAGAACCCACAAGAATTAAATATTTTGGGGTTGGATTTTTTGCCTAGTGTATTTAACATACTGAAGATTAACAGTATTCTGTAATGTGGTGTGATACATAGAGAAGTCTATTTTAGAGAATGGGAGGCCAGCTCGAGCATGACGGTTATAGTCATCAGATATTGAATACAGTACTATCATATTTATGTGTTTGGGAATACATTTCTAATTTTAATCTCCATTCAGACATGTATTTTATTGAAGTAAGGGAAATATATTCACTTGTTTCTAGGCCAGTGAAGGTGAAAAAATGCAGTTTCTCATGCATTATTATAGTTACCTTTTCTATGATTTAATATAATAAATGGGAGTACCGGAATTTATTTTCGTGTGCAACTAGAATAAGGTTGTATTTCTTTTAAAGATGAGGAAGAATCTAGTATGTGATAATTTTCAGTCCTCATGCCTAACAGTTCATTAGGCCTTTACGAATCTTTTTTTTAGATGAGAAGTTATGGAGATTTAGCTGCAAGTTAACTGTTTCAAACTTGAAATGCTTAAGGTTTGTGTTTGTTTGGACATTTGCTGGTGACATACCATAAAATGTCTGAGTGAAATGTGATTTATGTTTATATATTCCGGTACCTGCAAAAAAAATATTGAAATGTATAACTCAATGAACCAATTTCCTACCAAGCTTTAGTTATAGAGGTAAATTAAATTTGATATATTGTATCAGGCAATAAGATTAAATTAGGGAAACACTATATTCATTTTACTTAGTGTTAAAACCAAACAAAATCTTTTGGAACATGTACTATGAAGTGTATAAAAATAAAGAAATGAAATATGCTGACCAGGAAAACATGAAAATACTCAAAATGCAAAAGATGACAAGGATTTCTTTCTTTGTTATGCAGCAGTTTTATGTCATCTGTTGTACATTTCCATTATATCTGAACTTTCAAAACTCGATTTCTTCATACTGCATTTGTAGAAGTGTTTTTATAAGGGAAGGTCCTTATTTGTAGAGGGAAATCCTATTCAAATATTTTACAGGCATCCCAGCTCTTTCTTTCTTTTGATGTCTTAGATGGGAGGAATTTCTTCCACGCCTTTGTTCTTTCTGGATGATCTTGTTCAAGCTTTTAAATTCTTTGTCTTTGAACTGCAAGGTATGTTATGTAATGTGCACGTATGCTCATTTGTATTGGGTAATTGCGCAACTCTCTGACTAACACTGGAATAGAAGTTCTGTGCAGGAGACCAATGCAGGACTGAAAACAGAGAGTGTTCCCGGCCCAAGGATCAAATACAGTGTACGTGCACAGCTGAGCCCTTGTTACTATTCTGTTGCTTTACAGTAATAATTTACTCTGCTACCACATTAATTTGGTTTTTAAATCTATTTGTTTCAGATATACTAACTGGCCACACCTGTCTAACTTTTCAACTAACCATAATTTTTTTTCCTGTTCCTCTCTCCTGAGAAAAGTTGCCATTGATGGTGCTCAGTAGACTGCATTAGCTATTTGAGCAACCTTCACTTTTTCGTATGTTCATATTCAGCCATCCTACATCTGAGCTGCATGTGTGTTCGCTCCTTAAGGCATGTTTAGTGCAGGCTATCTCAGTGCTATAGGGTTTGAATAAAAAGCGTTCACTGATACATATGAACTGGTTGCAAAAATTAATAAAATTAAATAATGTCTAGAAAACCAGGAGTTATGTGTAAAGAAGGGAAAATTTTTATGGTGTAAAGAAATGTCACCACTATACACCATTTCCTTTTAGAAAATCTCTTCTGTGATTCTGATGTTCTCCAATTCCTCTTTTTGAATATCAAACCTCAAATTTTATTAAAGCTATGACAGTATGTCAAGTTAGCTGTAGATTAACTAGAAATAGAGAAATGCTGATGTTTGGGATAAATATTACCAGGAATCCTTGCTGTTCCAATATATTAAAATATACCAGTAAACCTAATCCATCATCTGTAGCAGTTTCTGGGTATAGAGCTCAGACACTGGATATTAACCCTGACCTAAAAATACTCTATAATTTTGGCTGAGCTAAACGTAGCATCTTCATCTTCTAATTTTTGCTTATCTTTTAATTTCTTTTCGACCTTTTTTGGCCTTCATCTCTTTTCCACACAGGGGGAACAACTAGAATAGCTAGAGGCTGCTCAAATGCAAATATCATCAAATTCGCTTCAACAGCCTTCAATAGACATTTCAGTCTCTAATAGGGAATTCTGTCTTCGGAGCACAAACATTATAAGACAGAGAGAATACTGAGGGTTTTGTAATGATCTTGTTTCTTTCCTTTAGGTGATCTCAGTCAATTATATAATAGCATGAGTCATTAGGGGTCCCAACTGCACATTAGCCGAATACTAATATGTGCACTTTTATGCATCACTGACTCAGGCTATTTGCCAAGGACAATATCAATGCAGAAGGAATGATAAACAGGATTCATTGAGATCTGGTCTATAACAACTTCACAGTGAAATTTCATAGGCTCCTATAAAACTAGGTATGAAGTTTATTCAAAGACTACAGATCAAATAGAAATAAGATGTAGAACGGTTATCTGACACATAAGGCAAAAATTAGGCACTAAATGCCCAAAATTAAAATTCTGAAAATTTTGTGATGGATACTGCTTAATCCTGGTAACATCCAAACCCTGCAGGAGCTTTACCATTTCTTTTTAAAACCTTGAGGTGCCTAGGTTTGTGTCCCAATATGTATAGGTTTTTGCCCCAGTCAGAGCTGGATTGATCCTGGTGTGCTCCTCATTACTCTTAAGCCAAATCAAGGTCCAGTAGCTAGGTATTTCCAGCCTAAATTCCCTTAGTGGTCTAATCCTTGAGGTGGTCAGAATGCATATAACATAAGCATATCCGCAAAGTTTAGAAATAGCCTTCGTCATTTGTATTTTATTTACTCTGCATCTATAGTATAATGCAAAATGCAAGCACAGTTCTAAGCTAGACCCAAAATCTAGGAATTACATTCATAGCTAAGTGCCTTATCAACATGCCAAAGGACTTTCCTTCTGTTTTTTTCCCACTATATATATATATATTTTTTTTTTTTTCTCCCAGCTGTAGCAGAAAGGTGCTGTCTTTCTCTTCCCTTTACAAAAGAGACAGTAAATTTCCCTATCTGTCATGGGAGGGCATTTCTGGAGACAAAGGACACCTTCAGTTCCAGTAAGCAAAGAATCAAATAGGAAACTACTTCTTGATATAAATGTTCCAGGCACTTGATGCTGATTGTACTTTAAAGGAAAGGTTTAGCCTTGTTCTGCTGATTCCAAGAGTGATGGATGTGGCTATTGCTCCGAATGATGTGCATAATCCCCATAGCATAAAGTTTTTTCCCACATGCTTGTTTACTAAATGTTTTCTTCTTGGCTGCCTCTAGAGAGGTGAAGGCAAACTGTTCTGGCTACCTGCCAGCATTCACTGGCTCCTTGTCTGGGCCACTAACACTCTCACCATCCACGCGGCATCATATTCTCGATTTATTTTAGAGGGAAATGAGTGAATGATGGGGAAAACTCCTAAACATTAGTCACCATGGTGATTATGTAGAAAAGGCATCGCCTGCTCAGTAGAAGCTTCCTGTTCAATTCTTCCCATAGTTACTGAATTGAAACCTGTTTCCTTAATCCCAAGAAAATGCATTCTTCAGAAGGGCAAAAAGTAAGTTCACATGATTTTTTTGTGGCGGGAAAAAGAAAGAGGACAGTTTTTTGTTGATCCAAGCCTTGTAGTATGGGATAACACAGCTATTCACACTCTACCAAATGAAGTTCACAGAGGAAGGTTGTCAAAATCTGTCATTGTGGATTGGCTTAACTACCGAACTTTTTCCTTATAAGCCACAGCTACCCTGAAATAATGAAGCTTTCACCTATCCTTTTATGAGTATAGCAACCACTTTGATGTCTGAAAGGGATTTTATGTCAATGAAGTATGAAAGGAGCAAAGACTTTCAAGCAAATGGAAGTGTTCATGCAAATAAAAATAATAATTATAAATAAGTGTGAATGCTCTTCTGTCCTGAATACATTCATCTCTCAGTTGCTTTCTTTCAAAGCTTGGCCTGTATGCTGCTTTTTAGCAAGAGGCTGTCTACTAGAAGATTTAGTTTGTAAAGATGAACATTCTTTGAGTTGCTTTTAGATGTAATATTTAGTTTCTCTATCTTGCCTGATAGACCCCTAGAAAGCTGACAGAGGGAAACCATTGTGAAAAACTTCTGCCAGGTACTGTCTTTCAGGATGAAGTAACTTTTATAGTAAAATATATATATATACTTCCATCTACATAAGATGTAAAATTCAATAGAAAAATATTAATTGTGTATGAAATTTCCTCAGAGCAGCAGTCTGCAGTCATTCAGTCAGTGTAGCAGAGTCTCTCAATCGTGTACAGAAGGTTAACAGATGCCATCAGGTCCATGGGTCCTGCCACTGCCATGGCTGAAGGATGAACCCACACAGGTATTCTGGGCAGAGAGGTGCCATATCTGGAGAACAGGCAAATTTGGGGGATAATTACTTGAAATTATTTGGGAATCTGTATTCAAGGTCAAGTGGTGAAAGTATTAAATAGTTTACATTCATGTTATTTTGGTTATATAGAAAAGCAAAGTAGCTTTAAATTATTTCTCCTCTTTTTGTTTCAGTAGAACTACTAGTAGTGCTAAGAGTACTAGTAAATAATACTAATAGTACTAATAAAAGTAAGGTAAACCAACTGCTGAATGTGTGGATGATAATTTTTCTGTTAATTTCAGAGCTTGTGATTTATTGACCAAGTTTTTGTTAAAAAGTTTAGTTTTAGTCAATTTGGTCTTCAGTTTGAAAATAAACTATAATAGGGCTAAGGCACTGATAATCTTCCTTTCACAAGGATAAACACACACATATATTGGTATGTTGGAGCTAAAATCTCTTGCATATAAATTTTTAAATGTTAAAAGATTATAATCTCTGTTGTAGTGTAAGGAATTATTTGATGTCTCTGAAGTGGAGTATTGCCTCAACAGTTAACCTCCTCTGAAAACTGTAATGAGTATTTTAAATTGCCAAATTATGTGATTTTTTTTGTGAATCAGCAAACATCTGAAAATAAGAATGAAAAAAAAAGTTTATTATAATATAAAAGCAGGTAATGGAAAGTACAGTGGGGTTTTTTTGGGTTTTTTGGGGGTTTTTTTTTTGTAATTATCAGTTCATTTTAAAGCACTTCAGAGATAAGAACATGGAAATTTCCAGCAATATGGATTGGATATAGTGCAAATGGTTTGTCATCTTAAGACTCAGGTAGGAATTAAGACAAAATTTAACAACCTATACTTAACACAGCTAGACTTTTCTGCATTAATAAAAAAATTGAAGAGGCAAACTTAATTTGGATTGCAAATTTTAAGATGCTTCTGCTAAGCCTTTATATGAGCACAATAGTTTTGTCAGAAACCATTAAAGTGTAAATTGTAGCTGAAAAAACCCTAATATTATTATTCCAGGAAAAAAAAGGAACTCTGCCTTAATGAGAGGTCTGAGCACTGCCTCATTATTTGGCACAATGTTATGTATGATTGAAAGATAATGACATTAGGCAAATAACTATTTAGATTTGAGTTGCTGTTACAAATCAGGATACCTGTCATATATCTGTGTTAACTGCACTTAAGTAAGAAAACGTGTAAGTAAGATAGTAAGCATTATCTTCATCTGTTTCACTGTGAATGAAAAGTGCATTTAAAAAGCAGCAGCTGCTTAATTATTTGACTGAGTCCTATGTGATATAATGCTACTATTCACCACATGGCTTAATAAATCCCTAGTAAATAAAGTGTGAATGCTATATCTGAAAAAAACCCAGAGAGAGTGAAGTAAGAGCATTTTAATTCAAAACCCTATGTCTCAGATATTAAAAGAAAGATAATTAGTAAGTGCTTCATGATATTGGATTGGAAGAAAATAATTATTTAGTTTTGTGTAAAAACAATATAGCATGTTACAAAAATGCCCTGTATTGAGAATATTTATGGCACAAAGTTTGATTGAAATAATTACTGAAGAGAAAAAAGGTAACATAAGCACTGTGTATTTTTATTGTGCTCTAACTAGAAAACATCCTCTGTGTTGATTCAGAAGTCCAAGGGACTTGGGAGGCAGGACCAAGATGGGTATTTTTGTCTAAAAAAACATTTTGAGGGATAATATTACAATATCAAAGTATTTACAGCTTGCTTGTGAGAGACCTGAAAACTAAGCCTCATCAAAACATAGAAGTAAGCTATTAGGGAGGAAACAATTGACATCCTGTCGTGGGCATTCCTGGTTTCCAAGATCGGAATATAATGATGCTCAAATAGCCTCTATTAATGAAGAAATTTTGACATCTACTTTTCAATGGCTGGTAGATTGTACATACTCTCAAAAGAGTAAAGATCTGGGTTGCAAATACTTGATTTACCATTAAGAAACTCTGTTTGAGCTTTTTTGTGAATGCAGAACTCGTCGTCCGATTTTTGACCTTGGCTAACATCTGTTGATGCTAAAATCCGTGGTTTTAAGTTTGCTGGATAAAGGATTTTGCATTAAAAGTGAGTCTTACTTCATTTTATGTTATTTATTTCCAAGAATATTGAACTGAGCATCAAACTCTTCCTTTGACAGATGTCCACTGGGAATACTTCTCCTTTTTAAGATTCTAAGAAATTTTAATTTGTGTAGCATATAAGTGATGATGCTAGTTGTCTGGCCTTTGGCTGACAATACCTTTGGCTTTGACATCCGGTTTTTCACTCTGGAAAGGTTATCTCACAGTTTACGACCACAGGACTAAAAGGCCAAGAGATAATAGCATAACATTTCAAAGCCTTCCTGCGTGCAAATCTCCCCTCACCCACCCACTTGTAGGGGCTTGGCCTGCGTTGGGGTCCAGCCTGGTACAGCTGCGTAGCCATGAAGCAGAGCTGTGTGCAAGCTGCTGAGAGAGGTGAGGTCCTTCGCTCAGGACCTGCTTTGAAGCTGCAGCTCTCACCCTTGGTCTTGCCTGAGCTAGGTGGCAGGTACTCCTGAGCCTCCCACCTCCCCATTCCTGACCCTGACCACCCGCCATGGGCTGACATCCCAGCCCGGCTTCAGCCCATCTGCGCGTCCCTGCCCAGCCATCCTGGGGCTGAGACCCCTGCTCTGGCCCTGCTCTGCCCCCCCTTGCTCGGGAGCTGTGGGACCAGCTCCCATGATGGTGAGGTCCCTGACCTACTGGCATTGCTGGCGCACTCAGCTCTTGGCTCGCCTCCCCTGCGTGTTGTCCCTGACAAGCATGCTGACCTCCATACAGAATTTTAATTCTTCCCGTTTTCTCCTAGAACTGATTTTACCAAATGTTCCTTGGACAATCTTCTTGTATTTCAGACTAGGCATCATGCAGAACAACCTGCCGACACGTAAAATCATGTTAGATGTTCTTCGTCCTCGACTAATTCACAGCTTGATGTGGCTCCTACGGACGTCAGCGTCCAAAGTCCCATCAGATTCAGTGGAGCAGGAAGAAATGTGTGGAATTGTACAGGAAGAGCTTGGTGTGTATGAAGGGGATATGAAATCTAATAATAATGTTTGAGCACCTGAAAAATTGTATTCTAAGTGTAATATTCATTACCTATATTTCAGCAAGGCTTTCACAATACATCTTTTTTTTTTTTTTTCCATTAGCAATATATCATCTACTTCATTAACAATATATCATGTACATAATAAGTATTTATTACAGTCTCTCTCTGGGCTAAAATTATCTTTCAGAATGAAAATACAAATGATTTATTGACACAGAAATATACTAATTACTGACAAAATCCCTGGAAAACTGGGATAACATAGAGCTTTGGCAATGAGATGTTAACATCCCTACCTCCAATAAATTTTCAGCCTTAGTGCTTGCCTGTGAGAAATAAATATCAGTCACAGCCCTACTCATAATAAATATTCAGACAACAAATGTGCCTCAAACTAAAAATGTATGTAGAAGAACTTTTGAAAGAATGAACCTGAGATAAAATAAGAAGCTGATTTTATACTTGAAATGATCTATACCTGCATAACAAATATTTTCTGCTGAAAAAATATAGTTATCTCCTTGAAAGGCAGCAGTTCTTGAAAAAATCTTTTTTCCTCTCCCTCTATAACTTTATTCTGTAATAATGATTGGGCTTTTAAATTGTGAATCAGTTACTACTTTCATTATTATGACTATAATAATAGTAGTTATTATTATTATTATTATTTAGTAACTATTATTATTAATTAGTATGATCTGGCAGTTTAGGCCCTCCGATGTATAATACGGATAATTTACAGAAACCAGCAAGAATAAGGGCAGACCCTTCCCAGATAGACAGACTGCCTCAGTGCTGACTTTTTAATGATTTAATTCCCCAAATGGAACCAAACACCCAAACCAATAACATAAGTTCCCACACAATAAACAATGAAAATCACTTGTCTCAAAATTATCCCATCAAACTCAGCATACCTGGACTCTGGAACAATCTAGTAGGAAATACTGAGCAACAGAACAAATTATGGGGGACTGTAGGGAACTCAGACTGAGACACACTATGATTTTACAGTGTAGAGGTTAAGGTGGAGGGGACATTTGGTCCTCAGCACCACCTCTATATTTTATCCAGTAGCCCCTAAAGCATATAAGAAAAGGAAAAACAGAAAATGATTTTGGAGTGGGGACAGGAAAACAAGGCTTCTCTGTTCCCAGGTTAATATCCTAAACATTTGGTTACTGAGTCATGTTCATTGCCACTTTATAGCTCAGAAATTTCATAGCTCTTGCATTTCTTTCAGTTCAGTAGCTGAGTTTCAAATTGAGAAGTGAAAGATATGTTGCACAAAATAGCCTGTGATGTAGTGCTATATCATTCTGCTGGTTAAGGATATTTCCATCTCCCATGAGGATGAGCTAACCAATAGCCTATGGAATAAAAGAACTAACGTCATCTCCTCCCTCTTAAAGGAAAGCAGTAGCTGCACTTGGAGGAAGATCAACCCTACCAGTGCCAAGTGTGCTAAAGAATGCTTAACTTGCAGATCTTGACCTGGTTTGGCACAAGTGAGCTGCTTATGCTGCTCAGCTAGCAAGAGTGGGATGTGCAAGCTGTAAGGGGTGGCAAAAGTAAAGCAACAAACTAGGCACATACAGAATTACAGTGCCTCCAAGATAAAGTTCTCGGAACTCTGCATGTAGGTGCCTGCGTTTGTCAATAACTCACTTTAAGAGCTTAAACCCATTGTGAAATTCACATTTATTTCAGGAAAAAATAACCAATGCTAAGGATAATTCTTATGATGGACGATACCTGACTCTATTTCGGTACTTATGCAGGAAACAGAAGCTGGATTGTGAAATCACACAGCTAATTTTCTTTTTCATATATTAAATTTTTTCAGATTTCCTACTGCATTTTTGAACCATAGATATATATGCTGACATTGCATTTTTACCATTTTATATGGCAAGCAGTCTATGTGATACATTTTTTTTTACTTCAGATTTTATTGGTTTACTCTAAGCCAGGTTATTTTCTCTTTGTTTTGAAGTAGCATTGTATTCAGTTTATTTAGTTAATAGCTCTTTGGAGTGCACAGAATCGACTGGATGATGATGTCATCATTCTAGGTTAGTTTAAATCTGCATAAGGTGGCACTACTATTGGAAATTCTTGGCAGTTTTTTCTTGCCCAAAACATTTTCCCTTGTGCTGTCAAAAATAGAAAAGAAAAAAAACAAAAAAACCCCCAGACAGCTGAAGAGGGTTATTTGAAAAAACACCCAGTTGTTTTTTTTGTGGGGTTTTTTTTTTCCCTAGGTTAATTATCTCAGATTACTCCCCTGAGGTAGTTCATTGCATGGCTGTATGACTGCATGTGTCTGCAGTTATGGGTGGAGAAATAAGCACCCAGGAATGAGGGGGTGGTGGGATGACTCTCTGATGGTTGAGCTGGCTTATGTCATATTAAACTGGTTATGATACTGCAGTGTAAAGCTGATCCATTTGAATGTGATAGTCAGGGTCTCTTTCTGTAATTTATAGAATTCTATAAATACTATAATTTACACAACAGCAATGAGCAAAACCAGGAATAGTAGAGGAATGCAGTTAGATTAACATAGTTGCCACTAAAATGATCCCAGTGTTATTTATTTCTGAATGGATTTTAGTAAATAGACATATATACATGAGAAGAAGCATGACATGAAGCTGAGCAGGCACATAATTGTACTCTTCCATTTTCTCAGAATATCTGTAACTTTAATAGATCTCGTTCAAACTTAGAGCTTTAATTTTTTTTCAGCATGATACCTATGGAGTTAGTAACTGTCCCCCTTCATGAAGATCATTTTGGTGGTAGTGCCTGCTCTGTGCTTTGGGGAGTTTGATGGGTGTGTTTACCACCATAACATCTATTTGAACATTCCTCTGAGTCTGACTCATTTTCTTGGCTTTTACCTGAATAGTATAGGAGATTTCTTTACAAAAAATAAGGACAAAGTCATACTCTCCCTCAAGGAGTAAGAGTTTTCATTGCAAATATGAGTATGTAATTATAAACTTATATGTCTGTTTTACTGTGTAGAATATATAAAACCATCAAAGAATGTTCCTCAGAAATGCTTAGTTTTTCTGTGTGCAGGCAAGTAGTCTGAATAATCTGAATGCTTTCTCTAATAAAATGTGTAGGGCAAGTGAGAGCAGGAAGTATTTGCAAATGTTGATTTGAATAAGTGAGTCTGAGTCACTTGGATAACATTTGCAACCATTTTTCTTAAACAAATACAGAAAAAAAACCAACAGTACAAGCAATTTTTAATCCTCAGAATATTTAAGAAGGGATTGGTTTGTGAACGTCCCTGCTGTTAAGAATTTAGTCCAGAAGTCTGTGTGTGCATCTCTGAACCTTTCCAGGGTCCTTCCTCTGCTTATAAAAATTGCAGTCATTCAGTACAGGAAAAATGCTATTTAGTTAGGACAAATGAAGAGCACACATAACAGTAAGTTAAAAATGACTCAAAATGAATGATTCTACTGAAACATGTTCATGGAATTCTGAATTAAGAAAAGTAGTATAAAGCAACTGATGCTTTGCATTCTTCCTATTCCAGGTAGAGCTGTACTGGGGTATCAAGAAATAGGAGATGCCTCCTAAGAAGTACACTAACCTCCCTGGGTCCTGAAGAAGCTTCACTGAGTACAGTCTATGTAGATCATTGTTTGCGCTCACTAACTTTCCCCTGGCTCTAAAAGGAATGTCTACATAACAATGCAAGTGAATAGAAGTGAATTTGTAAAGCAGAACAGTTGATGTTGAGGACCCAATATCCCAAGAATATGTTCTTCAGGAGTGCACGTAAGTGGGTGGAGCTGATCTACCAGGTCAGCTGACCCAAGAGAAATGTTGTTCATGTGTTCTAAGATGACTTTGAAATATAAACCAAAGCTCATAATTGAGATCTGAGGGATTAGCTTTAAAAGCACATCTCTGTCCTATAATTCTAGCATAAATGCACCCAAAATACTGTAAACGTGTACGTAACACACAGTGATCTTGCACTACTGGGCATTGTATTCACGACCGTGCAATGCAGTCCCTAAGGCCTCTGCCTGTAGTCAGTTGGGCAGTTCTTTGTCCGTACTTGGTTTCACTGTCACCTTTACGTCATGTTAAAATATTAGGTGAATGAAATGTATCTTTCCATGAATGCTTTCTAGGTTCTTCCTCTGACTGCAATTGCAGAAGCAATTGTTTGTGGCTGCTTGAATAGGCATGATTTTTCCTTATCAATCCTTCACATAGCAGACTATGTCGTGCTGCGTCCTGTCAGCATACCATTGAGAAATGCTACAAACATATTCATTCACCAGCTGGAAACACTGCGTATGCCATACATTGAACTCATACTCCAGTAAGAGAAGATGATTTCAGTCAAGTTAAGGGCCTATCAGTCACAATAATTCCTGAGTCATACGAGCCTGTATGTTTTTTGTCAGGATTAATTCCTTACTCTAACTGCTTTTTAAGAGAAAGAACTTGGTGTATATATGAAATACCTAGGTTATTTCAAGTTCTTTCATAGATACATCATTTTGCTGCAAACCTGAAAAAAAACGTATGGCTTATATTTTTGAACCATTTAAACCTACACAATTAGGTCAAGAAACTATTCAGTGTCAAGACTGGATATCTAAGCCACTGGGAACTCCCTGCCAACACATAAAAAAGGCATGCCAAAATTCCCTCCCTGCTCCGGCAGCAAGGCACAGCTGAAGTTAACAGTACTTTCCCAGGCAAGTTTATAAGCATCAGGAAGTATGGGGTGTAGCATCACCCTAAATATTTTCATTTTATGGACATGACATACATTAAGAGTCTTCTATTTTGGAATGTAAATGCCACTGAGAAGAGACTGGTAGCTGAGTTGAGTCATCAAACAGGAGATCAGCAACAGCTGCAGAGAAACCGAACCTGCTGCATGTCCTGTTTTGAGTGTGAGGGACTGCCAAGAGAATGTGAAGGTGGAAGCACGGTGGAAAGAAAAAAAGTGGTAAACAAGCTATTGCCTCATTTTTTGCCTCTCCATGTATATAGGCAAAATGTACATCCTATGCTTTCAGAATGGTCTCCACATTTATCTTGTTCATCCCTGATTTTCCACATATTTCAACCTAAGACCAATGCAGATTTAAAGGCACATTTACACAGAGTATTTTGCACAGATGTGAAATTATATGAAAATATGTTTTGCAGTTAATGGAGTAAAATGCATTTGATATACCTAAAAAAATTATGTAATTTACTGTAGTTTTTATCTTCCAGGAGCAAATATTTTTTCTCTATGAAATCAGTGCTAGAGTTAAAAGGTGTGGAGACAACAAATGTTTATTAATCCCAGTGCACCCAGTGCAACTGAACAGGGATTGGCATAATGGTTATTAAGCTAGAAAAGAGGGGAGAGCACCTTCTTAAGCTACTTGCAGCCAAGGTGCTTAGCAGAGCATGGAGAGAGGGTGAAAGGAGAGCAATGAAACATAAAGCACCAGGGAAGAGTGGAGACAAGATGACATGACAGCAGGTAATGGCTGGGAAGGAGAAGGAAAACAACGAAACAAATGATGTGTTTAAAGCATAAAAATGAAGACAAGCAATGTTTCACATTCCCTGCTGACGGTCAATCGGTGTTTTGTTAGGATACCTGGTATTTATCAGAGAGACAGGGACTGGGGAGCATAGGGTGAGGGACGGAGTCAGCAGGGAGGCTGCTAACAAGGTCACCCGAGGGACCGGGGACCCAGCTGGGAGCTCTGGAATTGGCTTCTCTCTTGCGGTGCCTGAGAAATGGGGTTTACATATCACACAGCGCGCAAGCCACATGCAATCTGTATGTGTCCATTTTGTGGTGCTATAAATTGGATTCATTTTAAGCATATACGCTAATATTGAAAAGCAACTCCACCTAGTAAACACACAAAACTTAATCTTTCAGTTTACCCAATAATGGAAAAGTGTAAATCTGATTTTAACATAAGGTTAGCCAAGTCTGTTAGCTGAGATCAGAACGACTTACTGAGTTCTGTAACTGACAGATCCCTCCAAATGTCAGTGTATAAACATACAGCTTCTCGCTGTGGAAGCTTGCAGTCATCCCTCTTGTAATTTTGCTTCTTAAAATTTCCTTTTTCTCTGAGGAAAGAACAGACCAAACTTACTTCTGCAGCCCTTTCCTTCTGTACACTTTATCTTGGCGTGCTGACAAATGCTGCTATGTGCACAGAAAGGAAAAGAGTGGTTCAGCTGGGACAAGCAGTAGGGAAGGCATCAGGACAGATGTTTCCCTACCATCTGTACCATCTTTCCATGTCTAACGGTTCAACAGGGTGGGAGGACACACTCCTCTTGACACTAGGCAGGAACTTTTTTGCTGCATATTGGCTTATATTAGCTTAGACACCTAACTTGGGTTAGGTGATACGACATCACCCTTTCCTCTATAATGTCCGTATGCTTTCTATTCTGCGGGGTTAGTATAGGGGAGGTTTTTTTTCATTTTTTTTAGCTACAGCTGTCATGCCATTCTCGGCCAAAAATTGCACAATTGGCTAAATGTAGGACAAATGTACAAACAAATTGTTGCAGATGGGGAAAATACAAAGGATTCTGAGAAATACTGGAAGTTTTGGGTTTGTATCCTGAAAACATTTAATTAGGACCAAAACCCAAAATCCAGCAGAAGGTCTTCGGGGAGTCCATTGTGGCTCCCCAGTTCTGACAACAGATCTGCAGTGTTGTTTGGGACAGTTCAGGCTCTGATTCCTATAGCTCATGCCAGCTGGCAGCTTCTGCAAGGGATTGTTCAGCAGCTAGAGACAGCCTGAATTCGGTGCTTGCATTCTCTGATACACTTGCAGTATCACCCATGCATCCCTTGTAGTGAGGAGGTCAGATGGGTTATTCTGCATCTGTTAAGATTCCCCCTCTTGCTGGGGGCACTCACAGCTGCCTTAATCAACTGATTTCTAGCCCTGTGCAGCTTTAGACCAGTAAAATACTGTGGAATAAACAAGAACATCTGCTCAGTTGTTTATTCAATGTTTAGTTAAGTTTTTCAAAGAAAGATAGCCCCAGTGTTCACTGTATGGGGATTTCTGCACATTTTATGTGAGTGGGATGTTTTGGTGGAACATTATAACTACAAATGAAGTTGAAATGGCTGATTTAACATATATGACACATGGTGGTTTTATGATACTGTGGTTTGTGGAAGTCTTAACAGATCTTGCAAGTTAGAATTTCTGACCCTGTTGACTGTATAATGTAGTATAGTAAGCAAGAGTTTTTGTTTTGTACTGAATAATACTATTGTTTAAGCTACTGTTGTATTTGATACAGAATCCTGAAGTTGGAATATTTGATCCTTTGTTATTCTGTCTTTTCTGTGTACTTTAGTAATCAGCTTAAGTGGGGTGGGGAAGCCAAGTCACAGCTAAGAGAATAACTGAAAGTCAAAGCTAACTGGATTTTCAAACCTTGTAAGATGCTCAGATTATTTTTTTTAGAGACGCGACATTCAAGAGTATGTTCCTTTAATAGTGGTGTATTAAAGGTGGAGATGGACATCACCCTAAACACATTTTAAGCTGGTCTAAAAATCTTACATTCTGTTCATATAACACTTAGTTTCTGAATTTTTAAAAAAATATATACATTGTACTGCATATAACTTGCGGGAGGGATACTGTTATTTGGGCTACTTGACTTTTTCCCTTAGAGATGAATTGTAATGTTCACTTATAACAGATGGACGTGTTTGTAGCGTCCCTGCTGGTGCCAGTATGTCCCCATGAGGTAAAGGAGTGGAACAGAGGTAAACCTTTTCCTCAGTCAGTCTTGGATGCTGCTCTTGGAGGCTGAGATTGCCACACAGTGTAGCCCATAAATGGGGAACCACAAATATGGTGTCTGACTTTTGCAGTTGACAACACTTGGCCACCCAGGATTGCAGAAAGTAAAATTGTTTTTCATTTATTTCAGTGACAGCTTTTGAACACCAGTTTGCTGAAAAACTACAGAAATACCCTTGAGGAATAGACATAATCCAAATAAACTTTTATGAATTCATATGCTGTATTTCAAATTTCAAATGAGAGCTTTTAAACAACAGGGAGACATAGCTCTGTGTGGTGTTTTATGTTTTGTTTTAGGTTTTTTCCCAGGAAGAAGAGAATAAGATAACCAGTTTACCTTTTACTCCTGTGTAATTAACTGCTCTGATTTGCCTGTTATGCCACTGTGTGTTTCCCAAATGCTTCTGTCAGTGGCAGCTCATTCCAGAAAATGCTTTTGTGTCCAAACTGCAACATACTAAATATCCTAACAGTGTCCACCCTAGACAGGGTGTCACCTGGTGCCTAACTGTACAGAGACCTACTTGTGTCACCAAAGCTCTCACAGCAATCAGTTCACCTCACCTTGTCTGTGGTACACCCATCTCGTGACTTCCACCTACCTCCCCGCACTTTCTTGTAAATATATAAGGCACTACCCAAACTTTCAGGGTTCTGGAGGCAACGACAGGCTCTAATTGCCCTGCTTGGTCTGTAATGTCCTTTTTTTTGTAGTACCCCTCTGCAATTTCCTCCCCAGCCTGTGCACAAGCTCTCCTCAGAGGTGCTGCAGCTGTGACCTCGGAGCTTCAGATTGCTGTGAAAACACCCAATTTGGGAGAAAGAGCTGTGGGAAGCCTCATCTGGTGCCTCTGCAAGTGAGGTCCCCACCCTGCCAGCCCTGCTGTCCCCCTTGGCTCCCTCTTCACCTTCCCTTGCAGAGCCACCCACCCTTGCTGCTCCCTGGCACCCTACCGTTCAGCAAAGTGACCTTTCTTCTCCACATTCACGGTTGTCAGGCTGGGGATCTGGAAACCTACAGTACCTATAGGAGGGACAAATGGTATTCAGGCCTCAGGAACATTCCCATGCCCTGTTTGGTTTTGTGAAGTCAATGTCCCAGACAGTTGTCCTGGAGCCCAGCCTGCAATACATCAGCCAAACCCTGTCTACCCTGAGGTGAGGCGGTTGCTATCATGCACTTGTGCTGTTTTCCCATTCCTGAAATACTTTCCCTGGCGATGGGTCAGCTCTGGCCTTGATCTGGGAGCATGTCTCCTGGAAAGGGAGCACTTATTTGTCTTCATCCAGGTCGGCTGAGATGTGGACTGCCTACAGCCCCTAGGGATAATGTCTGGCAGCCACTCAGCTGCACACAGGGACCAGCCACCCTCTTTCTGATGGTGGCTTTCTTCTGTGTGGATTTTCAGGGCTCCATTTCAGGTCCATGTTGGCTGGTTTGCCCTCTTACAGTGTCTGGCTGGTGGTCCTTGCCAAGCAGTGGTGTTCTCCTGGCTAATGGAGTTCGTTTGTGTCTTGGTCATTAATGTGTGGCAATAAAAGCCCACAGCTCTGACTGTGTCAGTGGTATTCCCTGTCAACATGTTCCAGGTGTGAAAACAAGAAGCTTTCATCCCCTTCCTCATCAGGGTCTTCTCAGACAAGATTTGGACAGTAACTTTAGCTCACACATACAAATACTCTGTGTGATAACATGGTATTATGTGAAAATCTGTCAAACAGCAGTTGCTAGGAGTCCAGCCTTTCACACCAGCATTACAAGTGCATTGGGAAGTAAATTACAACCAACTTTATAATAATATGTTAAGTAATATAGAAATATTATTTTAAATGTAACACCTATCTAATGACATAAAGACTGTGTAGGGTCTCATAGATGCATAGAAATGTCTGCAGCCAGTCACAATGTTCTCAGGACCTATTATGGTTTCTCTTTTATGTTTTCTTTATTCTTTAGTACAGTCATTTAATTCATTCCCCACTGAAATGGGAAAACCCTGAAAAAAAACTTTGTGCAGAAAGAACCTTTTATTTACTGCAGTTGGTGTTCTTGCTGTGTTTTGAAATTACACATTTTCCGTCAGCTATTTACAAGAAAGGTATTACCAGAAGCCTCAGTATAGTAGTCATCATCTTTGTACAGTGATGGCAAAACTCTCAAAGATACTCAACTTTTCAGGACCCAGAGCTCATCTATGTACAGAAAAGCTAAAATTCTGAAGGCAATCAAATGTCTATGCTGTAAACACATTGAACAAACATAATGTCCTGGCACTGGCCTTGACAAATGACCACATTGTATTTGTCTATCTGACCACGTAATTCAGACTGCGCTTCTCAAGTGCTTAGCCTCATGCCAGTGACTTCATGAGTCGAAGTGAATTGGGGTGTATTTGACAACTCTTGTGTGAATCTAAGTGATATCATTATCATGGCAATAACTCCTCTCAAGTCTGGAGGGCTTCCTCACTTGTTTTCCCTACTTGTGTGCCAAATTGTCTCCTGAATTTTACTTTACGTTCTCACATTGCTTCCTTCTCAGTGTTGCCCTTGCTATAATAGTTCACTACATTCTTTCGGGCTCTCTGTTTTTAAGAAAGGATAAGAATTGTCTACTCCTTTCACCTGATTCATCATTCATTGCAGAGCTTTTCTAAAATTAATTTTTATTTTACATTCCTATTTGAGATCACCTTTTACTCATATGTATATATTAGTACATGTACAAGTAAC
This sequence comes from Haliaeetus leucocephalus, assembly GCF_000737465.1. Taxonomy (NCBI): domain Eukaryota; kingdom Metazoa; phylum Chordata; class Aves; order Accipitriformes; family Accipitridae; genus Haliaeetus; species Haliaeetus leucocephalus. Next base: position 1,463,210 of record NW_010973325.1, read on the forward strand.
TCACCTTTTCTATGTATACAGACATGGATTTTGCTGAAAGAGTGAGAAGTAGATGAGATGTACCACTGAAGGCTTATGGGTAGAGGGCAGATAATTTTACCTTTGTGCAACAATGCAATTAGATGCAGATCCTTTCTGCCTGGCAGAAAGTAAAAAAACCATCGCCTTTTTGTACAGTTTTCGAAGATCTCTGACATTTCTTTTATTTCTGCCTCCATTGGTTCTATAGGTTTTGTTAAGATTTATTGTTTTTAATAGAGAATAGAGATGAAGCTTAAATAGAAAGTTTAGAAAAGCCATCTGTAATTTATGATATACTCTTTACAGCTTTTCAAAGGTGGAAAGAAAACTTTCCTAGTGCTAGCACAAGTAGGTGGCAGTAGAGACACATACATATAATGACATAGATGGTAGATCACATAACAGTACTATTTAAGTAGTAAGGTTGCCTGTTCAGGTATCATGAAATGACATTTGATGAATCAATGTAGATCAGCAAATGTCACACCACTTTGCAGATGCAAACCACTGTTAGTTTTTGGTTACTATTAAAGGTGCTCGCAAACCTCAGTGTTCAGCTATTTAGTTTGGATATTGAGGTAGACCTGGAATCATTTAAACTGTATATAGACTTGTTCCATCACTGGGGTCTGTCATAGGCGTTCCTTCCTTGGAAGAGGTAGAACTTGATTACGAAGCTTTGGATTTGAAATCCAGACCCACTATTTTCCTCTTTTCCTAGTGAGTGGCAAGGCCTGAGCTTTTTGCTCAGGAACTTCAGTAACAGAAGTATCAGCTATGTAGTGCTTTCACTCTAAAATGCTGAGCAAAAGCAAACTCATTGGTTTAGAGTTGTTCATCATAGCTATAAAAGAGCTTATTCTTAAAAATTAAGGTAGGAGTGGTTTTTTTATTAGAAGTGTATGAAAACTTAGAACTTTATAAACTTTCCTCATTTTAGAACTTGCCTTGTGCTTCTCAGATACAAACTCATTGTGAGGTGGAGTGTGAACTGTGTGTAAGAAGACACACATATAACTTATGCTTAAAAAAACCAGCAGGATGTCTGAATTCAGAATTCAATGTCTACACATAAGTAAACGCAATACAGTTGTAGAAACACAAGAATTTATTTTAGTGTATTCTTTTATTTTTAGTATTTATTTAAAAGTAATGAAATATTTGTATAAAACAGAACAGTTACATGAACAGTGGCTAGTTTTCTAGAAAGAAGTTGTATCAAGAAAAAAACCTGAGAATATGGCAGTAAAAGGAAGAGCAGGAGAAGCAAATGTAAAACCATCTGCCAGCTGAGTTTGCCAAAGTGCCAGATGCTGCCTCTAGTAGACTATGTTCCATTGCTTTGGCATCTGGATGGTCCTTTGTAATGAGGCAAAACTTTGACAGTTACTGAATTTTGTGAATGTGTATGTGCTTGGTTTAACTCTGATGTTTCCTGCAGAAACCAAGCTTAAGCAGAAGACACCACATGCAAAGTAGGTAGGTATAAGCCTTTGAAAAAATAAAACACCAACAGATAACAAAAGTATTTTACATACATTATTTGTAATTCACTTGAGAAGGAGGTTTATGTAATTTTTGTCTCTTTATAGTAAGTCATTATGGAAGTTATATGCAAACTGCTGTTCTTTAAAGAACTGTGTTAAGATAAATAAAATACAGCATACATTTAAGCAGGCATGCAGAGAACAAAATTAAAGAAAATTTCCTATTCTATTCTATTTCTCTGTTTTATAGATCAAATCAGAAGAACCGAGTTTGGGAAACAAAATATTCTGCCTGGGCTGAATAAGAAAAGCCTTAGAAAAACAAGCCATATAAAAATACATACATAGTTTCACCCTTAGAGTTTTTTTTAAAACTAATCAACAAACAGTATACTAAGCAGAATATTTTTTTATTTTTAAAAATGGAGAAAAGTCTATGTTCCAAGAGTTTCTCTCAGAACTCCATTATTTCTGTCAATACATGGGCTTAGAGGATATTCATACCATGATAACAGATAGCATTTCACCATTTTGAAATATAAAGATATATTATAGCAGAAAAAAACAGTGCTGAAGTGTAATATTGTGTATTATACCATACAAAATTTTGAAGCTTAAATTTTCACAAGCCCATCTGGAGCTCTAAATAATTGACTAGCTATCTTTAAACAACTTTAAGAAAATGTTTTAAAGTCAGAAATGTAAAAGTACATTTCCTGATCCTCAAGTTGATAATCATAAATCAGAGGCATTAGCTGTTTGAAAATCTAGATTTCGGTGTTTATCACAAGTGTGAATGCACCAAGTCTTCCTACCATTAAGAAAAGCTGAGCTGAAAAAATAATATATCTAAAAACTTCTCCAGTACTCTTTGAAAGTAATGCAGTAACTTTAAACTTTGTCAGAATTGGGCATAGTGGACTGAAGGCACCTCAGTGGGCAGACCTAGAACACAATATAGCTTTATGTGGTGTTACCTTTTTTTTAACTGTTGAAATTTCAAAAATATACCATGTTTTGTGAAAGCCAGGCATGCAGGTGCTCAGGAAGCCTGAGAACAGAGTTATGAATTTCCCTGGGGGAAGGACGAGGAATCAGAGCCTAGATTGTTGTTGTCTCTGAAAACACTAACAAAGGCTCTCTGAAAATAGGACTGCAGACTCTGAAAGCCTTTCAAATGTTCTTTCCACTTTCATTTTGCAAGACCTTCTGCGCCAAATAAAAAGAAGCTCTATTATTTCTTCCTCTGAATGACTTAAGATGGTCAGTCAATGTTGTGCATTAAAAAAAGCCAGGGGCAGTGGGTGGGGACAGGAGGCAGATGTTATTAAAACTGGGTGTAATTCTGTGTGTGTGTGTATGTGTGATGTTTTGCATCTGCTTTCAGTTTTGTTGTTCATCAGTTTTTGGGTAATAAACAGCTGGCACAGTGTATCTCCCCCCACCAAAAAAAAAAAAAAAGTTCTTCTGATTTGTCTCCTTTTTGTCCTGCTTATAAATACTGAAGAGTATGTGTTTAGCTTTGTTAATCAAGCTCTAAGAGGAAAGGGAAGGCTTTAACTCATGCAGAAAGGGACATGTTATTATAAATAAGTTGTTCCGTATGAATATGCAGAACTTGGACTCATTTTAAGGTAGTCAAAGGGACTGTTAATGGAGAACTGGAGGACTGGGGCGAACTGTAAGACTGAGGAAATCAATGGGTGCTGTGAGGAATTTCACTACTGGGTGACTGCAGATGTACAAGCAAAGTAATGTTAACTTGCATATCTCTCAGGACATGCAATATACATTTGTGGAATGAATCTGTAGCATAGGGCAGCCAAGGGGAAGGACAGCTGTTAAGAAATTTGTAATTAAAAGATCTGCAATTTGTGTCAAGACAATTAAAGGGCAATGGTTGCATGTCAGGTTTTAAAGCAAAATTATAACTAATTCCATCACCTGGTTATTCAGCAAATAACCTAGTCATTTAGCAAGTAACGATGACTTGTACTGTTTGTCAGCAGGACGTCATGAACCGTTTAAAGCAATTTTTTTTTTTAAACTCTATGTTCTGTCTGTGGATAAATGTGCCTTTTCAAAACAGTGAATCAAGGAATAACTCTGGTACTGAAAAGACTACTATTATGAGAAGCTATGTACCAAAAGACAATACTAATATGGTTCTATAACCAAGGTTATGTTTTCTGTTGGTTACATCTGGAGAATGTCTGGCAGCGCTCTTGACAGCGTACATATTTCAGTCAGTTCTTTCACGTTCAGTGTGTGATGTTGTGAACAAACTGGTTAAACAGAAGTAGTCTGACAAACAGGAATTTAAGTGCATCTGTACCGTGTTTTAACTTAAAAGCGCACCTTGTCCCTTTAAGGCTCAGATGTTCGTACAATAATGTTTCTCTCCTAAGTAGCTCAAAGTAAATCCAATAAGGGGTAACTTGCTTCAGACAACCAAAGGATAAGACACACCCCTGAAGTTACGCTCAGTTCTGATATTCCTTCTCCTTCAGCTCCTTTGCTCTGGTTTCTGTATAATTCTTTCCCTGTCAGATCAGATGTGTTTCCAAGGAAGCTCATCACCATTTTTTGCAAAGAAATCTATTTCTTCCAAACCTTAGCAATGCCCCATGGCAGCAGGGTGTAGGTTTGTTTCTTGTTTGTCTGTTTTCCTTTGATTTTCTACTTTTGTGTTACTATTCAGATGCCTTTTTTCTTCCTGGGTAAGAAAACAAGCATGTAAATTACACCAAACTGCACTGCACAGCATAAACAATTAGATTTTAAAATCTTCCTTCAGAATTGACTTTGCAGAGTGCGCTCTTCCCTTTCACCCCTGCCCCCTCATGTTGCACGCAAACACCTAAGGAAATAAATTCAGAAAGTAGAAAGAAGTTAAACTAATTCAATGAAATGCAACATTTCATCTGAAATTTGGAGAGCACAGCATCTCGACCCCTGCTTACATTAGCTGTCCTGTGGTCAAGGCTGGTTTGAAGGCAGTGTGTCACCTGTTTGGGTGACATTTTGTTCTTTTAAAGGCTTTCATGCTCCTGTAATACTACCAAAATCATCTCTTCATTTCTTCTCAGGGGAAATGCTCTTGTGGGAATTGTATTAGCTTCTTTTTCCTCTTCAACTATTTAGTAAGTGTACAAATTAAAGTCAGTAGTTTGGCCATTTGTTTCTTAAGTATATCTTAGATAAACCTCTAGTTTCTCATTGCTTCAGTATCTGGTCCTAAAATGCTGAGAATTAAATTCTGAGGTGAGAGATCTAAGCTATCTTCAAGGCCGTTTGTTCCCAGTGGAGTTTAATGACAGTGTCTTAATCCCCCAGAGCAACACCTGTGATGTTGACCTATATGGGCAAATGTATAGCGTTACATTGAAAAAAATGGTACAGGGAATCTCCTTCTTCACTGTCAAGACAGATACATGTAAGCAAACAGGGAAATCTTTTCAAGCACACTGGTTATTCACTAAGGAACATAGAGTGGAAGGATTAATTCTAGTTGTAGAGGAAAGGTAGGTGCTGAAATCAATCATAATTACTGTAGTTAGTTGGCAGGTTAAACACAGGACAGAGGTAGGTTGAGACTGCAACAATATGTATTTACTGTTTATGCAGCAAAACCTGCAATTTAGTCTTTATTTATTGTTGAAATGAATAAGTCCTTCCATTGATAACAATTTTAGGCCTGTAATTAGCAGCAGACTGTATAGGAATATAAAAGACTTCTGGATTTCAAACTTGACTGTGAAGTGTAGGTATTTTTTGTAATGACTCCTGGCTTTGGGAGGCTCAGTTAATCATTCTTCCTTGGTTTTATTCCTCATGAATATGAGCTCTTGTTTATAAATGTCTTTGGAGATCAGTTGAGTTACCTGTGAATGCCTCTTAATGCTAGGAAAGGTCTGTCCTTGAGTGAATATCCTTGTTATTCTGTGTGCTGCTCTGGGCCAGTCCCGCACTGGGCACACCTGGCAGGGTTTGGGCAGGTGTCCTGCGTGGGAGGCCACGATCCACATGTGCCACTCGTGAATGGCCCCAAACGGCTCCGATGCCAATGGGAACAGGCCATCAGGGATCCCCAGGGCCTGACCCTGACATATTTAAGGAAGAGCTGCAGCCGCTGTGGGGAGGGGACATAGGAGGAAAGAGGTGAGGAGAAATGGCTGGGCCCATGGCTGAAGACATGCTCTCTGAAGGATGTTCTCCCTGCCAGTGGAGGGACTGTTGAGGGACCATGGCTGTGGGTGACCCACGTTGGGGAGGGGATACTCCCAAGGGACTGCAGCCATAGTCAACCCACACTGGGGGTGAGGGAAACAAGGAAGAAGCCATGAGTGGTGAAGGAAAATGAAGCAAAAAGTGGCAAAAAGAAACCACGTTGAGCACAGCCCCTACCTCCTGCTCTGGCCCTTGCCTCACCAAAGGGGTTGGGAGGGACTGAGTGTAACAAGAGGCAAAAACAAGGGGAGGTGAGAACAGGGAGGGGGAAGGAGAGGTGTTGGATTAATGGGGAAGATGAACAGTAGGCCTTTCCCTAAGTGTTTAATTGCTTATGTTTTGGTGGTTGTTTTTTCTCAATACCCAAATCAGTCATCAAAAGTTTGTTTTAACCATCAGCAAATTCAATTAACTACAATTCCCTAAGTTGGTACTGTTTTGGCCACAATGCCAACCTCCTAAAAAAAAAAAAAAAAAAAAAAAAAAAAAGAGAAGATAGGCCCAAAGAAAGGAGGCCACAAAAGATGCCAATAATCTCTCCATAAAACCAGCATAAGTACTCAGTTTTATCTGTCCCCATGTGATGAAGCGGAATCTAGTGTTCTTTCTGGAAGTACTGCACTTTGACCCTCACCAGCCTCTTTTGTGTCACCACAGACCCCATGGACCCAGCCCAGCACCTCCGACAGAACAAGGTATCTGCAGGCCAATGACTGCTCTGATTAACACAACAGATGTTTCCCTCTCCAGCAAATGAATGTTGTGCCATAATCCTCCCGTTTTGCTACTTCTTTCTCATCTTTCACCACTTAGCTGATTTCCTCTGGCACTTCTTACTTTCCATGGTTTTTTATCCTCAATTCTGTTCTCTACCTGCAGATTTCTTCCTCTTGATCTATACCAGCTATGACCCTTCCGTTCCCTCCTTTCACAGCTCTACCACCAGTTCCTCTCTCTCTTATCTGCAGAAATGATGCTACTATTTTTCTGTTGTTAAATTACCTTCATTCTCAATCCTTTCATCTTCTCCGACACATCAAATACACCTTAGCTGAAAACAGAACAGGTACACCTCATCATGAGCCGTTCAAAAGGGATGCAGTCATTGCTGAACCTGCTCTTAATAATTTGTCTCGCTTCTTACTCCTGCTTCTTTCTCCTTCTTTTTCATTGTCTAGAGGATCTCTGGGATTTCTAAAGAAATAAAGGCAGAAATCACCCTCTTTCACCTTTATTACCTGTCTGGAAGTTGACTAGAAGAGTCTTAATATGTAAAATACCTCTTAACCAGTGACATCAGATGGGAAAAGGACATGCAGTACAGATCTAGAGAAGGTTCCACTGTCCGCCTGGAGAAAATAAACTTTTTGCCCATTATTAGTTGCTAGGCATGAATACGTGTCTTCTTGGCTGACCTTTTGCTGCTGTGGCCAGTTCCTAGGACTCACTAAGTTGCCCTGGGCAGGGGCAGTGCATGAAGCCTAACACGCTCCAACCAGCAGAACCTGGTTCCTGTCTGCCTGCTAATTACCTAGCTGCATCTACAGTGTTTCATTTTGTATTTCCTCAATGGTCAGATTTGAACTTCCTTGTCTTCCCTTCTACTGAGATGGAGTAATAGCCCTGTAAGTACTTTTTTAATGGAATGACATGATTTTTGTCTGTCCTTATTGTATTTTTTTTTTCTGATTGGACATACTGCATAATAAGATCTTTAATTTTCCCAACCTGAATTATCCATACATTCTACGGGGAAATAAACCCCACAGAAATATGGCACTGCTGCCATTGCAAGTAATTGTTTCACAAGTCAGCAACAACTGTAAAAGCCCCAATGCACTGTGTGCTAGTAAAGAAAATTAAGCCAGAGGAGCATGCTTCCATCCAGAAAACAATGGTGTCAGGGCAAGGAAAACAGCTGAAAACAGGAGCCTTCTGTGAGGCTGCTCTCATAAAGCAGCTGCTAAAAAACCGATGAAGCACTGGGATATAAGTCTTACTATCCACCAGATCAGTAAGAGGTTTTTGGTGTGAAGGTCCTGAGCTGTCATCTGATGCTGATTTAAAGAGACAGGTGATTACCCACAAAGTGAAAAATAATGTGGCATTATTCCCTGAGGTATAAACTCTGATAGCAATCAGAAAAGAGACAAAGAATAGGAGGCTACTGTATAATGGAGGGAGCACAGTGCTGACAGTGGTGGAGATGAAGTGAAGTTGACAGGAGTTTCATTTTGGAGTTGGCTGCACTGACGTGGTTTGGGTAGTTCCCAGTCCCCATCTGAGCTGTCAGCAGCACCAGTCGGTCCTGAGCCTCTCTCTCCCCTCCATCTTCTCCTCTGCTTCAAGCCCCAATTTACAATTAATACTTTAAATTAGCCAGCTAATGCTTACTATGTCTTATTTCAAAATGTCAACAAGTGGGCTAGAAGAACCATCATTATTTCATGGCCATGTTTTTTGCATTACCTTAAGAAGAATGGCTGTTTTACTGCAGGCTACCATTCACTTTTCTGTGTTTCTCTTCTCTCTGTCTCTTCTCTTCCTCTTCTCTTTCCTCCCATATCTTTCAGTGTCAATACTTTATAAATTATGAACAACATTCCTGTTGCAAGAAAGCTAGTTACTGCTTATCTTCTGGGCTGGCATTGAGAAAACTTTTATAAGGAAATAGATGTGAAGGAAAGAAAAGCTGAGGATGAAATACTGTTAGAAAAAGAGGAAGATGTAAAAACCAGGCACCTTAAAAATATTTCTGTCTCTGCTCTCCTCCTTACCTCCACCCTGTAATAAATATACTCTCAGGTACTTCATTAACGAGTAAATTTCTCTGTGACATATTCTGGACACAACAGGATTTTTTTTTAATGGGAATTTATTATTGTTATATTTAACTAAAGACCTTTGTGTCCATATTTTAATTAAAAAATTACTCAAGAATTCCATGAGTTTTTATCAACTGTAGTAACCTCATGTCTTGTCATTACCTCTGTCAACAACACACATACCTATCAGTCCTTCCTTTTGCCAGCAAAAAAATGGCCGTTATTTTACACACCAAAGGAAATTTAAGTAGAGGAAGATTATTATTCTTACCTTTAATTCAGGATCTTTGTGTATCACCATGATTGCATCTTTCTGCACAGATCCATACAATGTGGAGATCTCATAGATTAATTCTGTAGATTTGTGCTCTCCAGTATATGCGAAAGAAGGAGTAATATTCCACTTATTTTATATGTCATTCCTATAGACATGAACTGCAGTGCTATTTCTTATTATCCTGCTGGCAAACACACATTTTATTGTAATTGTATTACATGAGATGCATATTATTATTTGACCAGGTCAAGAGAAGTATAAAGTAAACTCTGGCTTAAAAAAGGGGGCCATAAGCACATGGGATTCTCATGAGGCTGGAGTTACTACCTGCCTCAAAATTTCATGTAGACAATTTATACGTTTGCTCTTTTTATTTTGGAGTTGTTTAGCCTGCAAGTTTCATCCAAGTATACAGCTGAGTTAATGATCTTGCATATTCTCTGCTGTCAGTCATAAAGAAGCGTTACACAAAGGCTAATAAGAATAATAACTTTGGCTTTCTGTAGTTCTTCTACACCCTTGAAAGAGTTCAGATTTTCCCATGGCATTCTTAGTGCTTTAGTTATGTTGAGACAGTGTGCAATGAAGGGTTATTGTTTTTGGCAGCTATAACTTTTGTTGCCTTGGTTTTGTGTATTTGCTAGAAAAACTTTTTTAACCAGTGTTGCCAAGGAGTGAATTTGACCTGTTTCATAGTCTTTTCACCCATTAGAGACAGAATTCTCATTAAGTGCCTGATATTTTTATTCCTGAAGCATCTTGGTGTTGCTGGAAGCATATCAATTGATAACAGAACACCTTTAAAATAAGTTCAGTATTAAATAAACACCTGTTCATTAAATCTGTAGCTCACTCTATGCAGTTCAGTAGCAGATGCTGCTGATGATAATGATACAGACTGACAGGCAAGTTAGATACTAATGGACTGTACTACCGATGAATCTGGATGCTCTAGAAGATTACATGCCAAAATAAACTCTGTATTATTCTCTGAAATAAAACAAGCCCTATCCGCATGGAGGACTGAAAAATAATTTTTTGGCTTAAAACAATGTGAAGATCCAAACCATTATCTGATATTTGAATCAGACTGAATTCTCCAAGGATTCTGGCTTTTCTTGAGCCTTTTATTTTTAGATGTGTACTCTTGCATAAAAGGATTTCTGGTCAAGGGAAATGAAATTGCAGAAGCACAGGTAGGAAATGGAGCTTGTTGTGATAATACTGAGCTGTCTAGATAAACTGAGAGATGCTGTTAGTCTCTTGCAAAAGGCTGACATGAGTTGACTAGAGAGACAAGTTTATACAAATGCCTGAAGTGAACCTGGGGTCAATCATTCTTTTTTTTCTATGGACACACGAGTAGCTTGAAAGTCATAAGAAGTAAAATTAAATTTTTCTACCTAAGAATTAGGCCTCAGTGCTTTGCCACCTTGCCAAAAAAATGCGTGATGTGACCACTAAGGGTGAATAGAATAGAATAGAATAGAATAGAATATTTCAGTTGGAAGGGGCCTAAAATGATCATCTAGTCCAACTGTTAGCATGACCTCTAAGAGAAGATTGTGAATCAGGAGAAAGCTCAGAGCAGAGTCAGGCTTTCCTTTGTATCCCTGGCATAAAGGAGACTGCCACTGAGAGACAACTCCACTTGGTCCTACCCTGATACAGCTTCTGCTCTGCATCTCTCACTCCCTCAGTAGCCTGTAAGGGCAGCAGCCACCCACTTGGCTTCCAAGTTTTTGCCATTAGTAAGAATGAGTTGAATTTGTTGACAAATACAGTTTCTTACTTCAACTACGTCTACAGCCAGCCCTGAAAGTATTTTCAATGCCCAAAATTCTGCTTCTGTGCATAAAGCTTGACTGGATTAATCTTAACAAAGAAGATAAAGCAATTAAATGTTGTCTTACAGGGAGCCACTAACAGCTAAGAAGCTAAGCGTCTTGGAATAAAAAGGAAGGTCCTTAGGTGGATAAGTAGTAGCATAAAAACCTGTAAAATAAGCATAGGAAGAAATGTTCATGTTTTTGAACAGAGATTTGCACTGAGCCTGTGCTTTTCAGAATATTCAGTTATGCTTTGGGAAATGATATGGGAAATAAGGTGAAAAGGCATCCTAACTCTGTAAAGTGTACAAAGTAAGAAAAAGCCTGTGAGAAACTGTGAAGGGGCTGCCTGAGTCAGCTGGGGACAAAATGGCAGAAGAAAGTCAATGTAGATGAATGTGAAATGATATACAGAGAATCATAGAATCAGTTAGGTAGGAAAAGACCTTCAAGATCATTGAATCCAACCATCAACCATGCCCACTAAACCATGCCCTGAAGTGCCTTGTCTACATGCTTTTTGAATACCACCAGGGATGGTGGCTCAACCACTTCCCTGGGCAGCCTGTTCCAATACCTGATGACCCTCTCAGTAAAGAAATTTTTCCCTAATATCCAACCTAAACCTCCCCTGCCACAACTTGAGGCCATTTCCTCTCGTCCTATCTCCAGCCACCTGACAGAAGAGACCAGCACCCACCTCACTACAACCCCCTTCAGGTAGTTGTAGAGAGCGATAAGGTCTCCCCTCAGCCTCCTCTTTTCTAGACTAAACAGCCCCAGCTCCCTCAGCTGCTCCTCATAAGACTTGTGCTCCAGGCCCCTCACCAACTTGGTTGCCCTCTTCTGAACACACTCCAGCACCTCAATGTCTTTCCTGTAGGGAGGGGCCCAAAACTGAACACAGTACTTGAGGTGAGGCCTCACCAGTGCCGAGTACAGAGGAACAATCACCTCCTGCTCCTGCTGGCCACACTATTTCTGATACAGGCCAGGATGCTGTTGGCCTTCTTGCCCACCTGGGCACACTGGCTCATATTCAGCTGGCTGTCAAGCAACACCCCCAGGTCTTTTTCTGCCAGGCAGCTTTCCAGCCCCTCTTCCCCAAGCCTGTAGCACTGCATGGGGTTGCTGTGACCAAAGTGCAGGACCCAGCACTTGGCCTTGTTGAACCTCATACAATTGGCCTCAGCCCATCGATCCAGCCTGTCCAGATGCCTCTGTAGAGCCTTCCTACCCTCGAGCAGATCAACACTCCCTCCCAACTTGGTGTCATCTGCAAACTTACTGAGGGTGCACTCGATCCCCTCATCCAGATCATTGATAAACATCATAAACAGAACTGGCCCCAATACTGAATCCTGGGGAACACCATTTGTGACCCGCCACCAACTGGATTTAACTCCATTCACCACAACCCTCTGGGCTCATCCATCCAGCCAGTATTTCACCCAGCGAAGAGTACACTTCTCTAAGCCATTGAGATGCCAGCTTCTCAAGGAGTATGCTGTGAGAGACAGTGAAAAAGGCCTTGCTGAAGTTGAGGTAGATAACATCCACAGCCCTTCCCTCATCCACTAGGCAGGTCACCTGTTCATAGAAGGAGATCAGTCCAGCAGGACCTGCCTTTCATGAACCCATGCTGGCTGGGCCTGATCCCCTGTTTGTCCTGCACATGCCATGTGAGTGCTCTCAAGATGAACTGTTCCATAATCTTCCCCGGTACCAAGGTCAAGCTGACAGGCCCATGGTTCCCTGGATCCTCCCTCTGACCCTTCTTGTAAATGGGCGTCACATTGGCAAGCCTCCAGTCCTCTGGGACCTCCCCCGTTAACCAGGATTGCTGATAAATGATGGAGAGTGGCTTGGCAAGCACCTCTGCCAGTTCCCTCAGTACTCTTGGATGGATCCCACCTGGTCCCATAGATTTGTGAGTGTCCCGATGGTGTAGTAGGTCACTAACTATTTCCTCCTGGATTAAGGGGGATATGTTCTGCTCTTCATCCTTGCCTTCCAGCTCAGGGGGCAGAGTACCCTGAGGATAACTGGTGTCCTTATTAAAGACTGAAGCAAAGAAGGCATTAAGTACCTCAGCCTTTTCCTCATCTCTGGTGGCAACCTTCCCTTCTGTATCCATTAAAGGATAGATACTCTCCTTGGCTCTCTTCTTGTTGTTAATATATTTGTAAAAACATTTTTTGTTGTCCCTTACAATAGTGGCCAGATTGAGTTCTAGCTGAGCTTTTGCCTTTCTAATTTCCTCTCTGCATGACCTAACAAGATCCCTGTACTTCTCCTGAGCTGCCTGCCCTTCTTCCAGAGATGATAAACTCTCCTTTTTTTCTTGAGTCCTAGCAAAAGATCCCTGTTCAGCCAGGCCGTTCGTCTTCCTCAGTGGTTCATCTTGCGGCGCATGGGAATAGCCTGCTCCTGAGCCACTAAGATTTCCTTCTTAAAGAATGTCCATCCCTCCTTGACCCTTTTGCCCTTCAGGACTGTCTCCCAGGGGACTCTCTCAACCAGTGTCCTGAAGAGGCCAAAGTTTGCTCTCCAGAAGTCCATAGTGGTGGTTTTGCTGACCACCTTCCTTGCCTCACCAAAAATTGAGAATAATTGAGAACTCCCACCCCAAAACCTAACTTTACCTATCCAGTGATGTAGCTTAACCAGCGATTCAGGAATAAGATCCTGGAGTTGCGGTAAATAGTGTGTGAAAAAAATATATGAACTCCATGCACAGTAGCAGTCAGAAGCAGACAGGATATTAGAAATGATTAGGAAGGGAAACATGATAGAAATACCCCTATGACTTTATTTAAAATGATGGTGTACTAATATCTGTTATACTCTGCACCATTCTTGTTTTTTTCTCCTCAAAAATATTACACCTTCAAAGTGTCCAGGGAAGGGCAGTAAGAATGACCAAAGGTATGAAACAGCTTCAAGTGAGTGAGGAACTAGTATTCTTCTGTCCTGTAATTATACCCTTCCCAAGGCATTTCCTATGGGCTTCTGTTGGGGACAGAATGTTGGTCTATGTGGACCTTTGATGTGGCCTAGTGTGGCAGTGCTTTGGCTCTGCTGTGTCTGTCGTGGAGGGAGGAGTATGGCATCAGGGCAAGCAGACAGAATTAAATTCCACTGAAACACAGTATCCACTACTGCTTGCCTTTGAAGAAGTGCTGCTCTCCTTTTATAAGGAAGGTGTGAGAGTGCATAAGGCTGTAAAGAAATTCAGATTAAGCACTGCCTCATCCTGAGGAGTTCAAACACACACCTTCCATCTCTAGGGGAATTTCCTCCTTAACAGGCTAGAATTAAACCTATTCTCCAAATAAATATTTAATCTGACTTTTGAGTTGCATTTGGGTATGTCTTCATCAGCAAGCAGTGCAGCAGAACAGGAGCAGATCTGTAGAGTGAGGCAAAAGGAACCCAGTTCATGTGCCAGTGATGGCTCCAGGACATGAACCACAGCGTGGTAAGGGCGACAGTGGGGGGTTTCACTTCACAGCCGTAACCCTGATACAACACTACATGCTCATATGGACCTACGCTACTGGAATCTAGTTCTCAGCCCGATGAGCGAGCAGACTAGACGTTAAGAGGAGATTGACTACCCTTATGCTCCTTTTCTCTGATACAGTAACTCTTCAGGGTTTTATTTTGCAGGATAGCAAAATTTGAACAGAAGGAGGGGTGCAGCATCATCTGTAACCAAGTGTCTAGGACAGTCACCAGAGGATGACAACATGGGTTTGAATGCCTTCAGATTGAGAATAGCACTTATCAGCGGAGTACTTGTGAGGTATTGCACTATTACCATCAACTTCTCCTCTCAACCACTTTTAGAATAAAGGTATAATCCCATCTCTACTGCCAAAAAAGACATTTTAGGCAACAATGACTAGGTGTTTATGAATCTTAGAAAGGTGCATGAAGCCCTCTCACCTTCTTCAGAAAAGAGGGTAGAATTGCAAGATGCTTCAGTTTCTTCAAGGTTTTTTAATGTCTAGTTCTAATGCCTGTTAAATCCTTCTCTGAGGTGCATAACTTTTCCTGAAATTACATATGGAGTTAATACTTACACTCAGCATAAGGAACTAAATTGTGAATTTCACCTTACAGTTATAGAATGGAGCCTTTTTTGTGTTTGACTTTATCCCAGCTGAAACCAGGACAGACAAACAGGAAATAATAACCAAAAAATGAAAATAAAGTTCTTTTGAGGTCTTTTTGTCATATTTGACATCTTAAGGTCTTCCAAACCCTTGCATTACACTTTATATTTCTTTTTCAGTTTTATTAAATACTTAAATGAATTGCTAGAAAGAGTTTTTCCTAAACTATGTGTAAGCAGCAACTCACTGTCTTCACCTGTACCTGGCCTAGCTCAACTTGGAGCTCAACACTGACAGAAGCCACATCCATGGGACCAAAAGCTATTTCAGCTTGCAGCAGCTGGGACGTTATCGTTTTATACTTTCTTCACTGACTTGAATTTTGTAGCAAGATGTTAACCCTAAACCCCATTTTCATCCCAGTGAAAACATAATTCCTTCTTCTGTTACTGTTTATGTAATGCTTATACTGTAGTTTAAAGACTCATTTGGGGTTAAGACCCTATAGAACCTATGGCCTTTAGCTACTGGACAAATATCTCTGAACAGTAACCCCTGCCACATTTACAGACATTTATAGACATAGGTGTTGTCTAAATTGGTAGTCATTTCCTGACAAGGATGGTGAAATTAAGAGCTTTAGCCCAGAACACAAGGAATTTCTCAGTTCTTAATGGTTTTTGTGGTTTTTTTTTTGTCATTGTCGTTGTTTTCTTCATTGGTTCAGTTTGGGGTTTTTTTAACTCACAGCAATTTTCAGACTATTTTTCATGACACAGTTCATTAACTAGCTCCTTTAAAAATATCACCTGACAGTAGTATAAAATATCTTTTGGCTTAGTTGCTTTGCTGCCAGGAAGCCGGACAGTTAAGTGCAGCCAGAGCATGCCCCAAGTTCCTAACCTATCCACAGGAATAATGAGGACCTGGTGCACAACACAGTGCTCACTGCATTACCTGAGGAATGCCTCTAAAATTTCTGAAGGCTTCTCATGGTAAGCAGCCATCTATCCTGTGTTATTACCTACTTTTTACCTGCTGCTGATTTTTCCTTTGGGAGAGGAAACTGTCTGGCTGACAAAATAAAGCAGTCCTCTCAGTTTTGATTTCAGTGGAGAAATGAGCTGGCTAAAATATTTTCCCGTTAATATATGCTTGAAATACCTCCAAGAATTTGCTTTTAATTGCTCCCTAATAATAGTTTTATATGACCCGTAGTTGAAAAAACTTTTCTCTCATGTTTCTCCTTAATTGCAGCATTAGCTTTTTCCTCACAGTATAACCGCATGAAACAAGGACAAGTGCTGGATTCTGCACCTGGGACAGTGTAATCCTGGATGTATGTATAGACTGGGGGACAAGAGGCTGGAGTGCAGCCCTGCAGAAAGGGATCTATGGGTTTTGGTTGGTTGTAAGTTCAATACGAGTCAACAATGTGCCCTGGCAGCCAAAAGGGCCAACCCTATCCCGGGGTGCATGAAGCACAGTATAGGTAACTGGTCGAAAGAAGGATTGTCCCACTATACCTCAGCATTGGTGCGGCCACAACTGGAGTACTCTGTGCAGTTTCGGGCTCCACAATATAAACAGGATATAAAAATAGAAAGTGTCCAAAGGTGGGCAACAGAGATGGTGAAAGGAGTAAAGAGCATGACTTACAAGGAGTGGGTGAGGATACTGGGTTTGTTCAGCTTAGAGGAGACTGAGGGATGACCTCATTGCTGTCTACAACTTCCTCATGATGGGGAGCAGAGATGGAGGTGCTGATCTCTTCGCTCTGGTGTCTGGTGATAGGACACAAAGGAATGGCTTAAAGCTGCATTGAGGAAGTTCAGACTGGATATTAGAAAAAAGTTTTTTACTGAGAGGATGGCCAAGCACTGGAACCAGCTCCCCAAGGATGTGGTGATGGCCCCATGCCTGTCAGTGCTCAAGAAGTGTTTGGACAATGCTCTTAGACATATGGTTTAATTTCTGTGTGGAGTCAGGAGGTAGACTCGATGATCCTCATGGCTCCTTTCCAGCTCAGGACATTCTGTGGTTCTGTGATTCTAATACAATGGTAAGCCTATCCTTTAAACCCTTCTGAGTATTTTTCTTACACTTTTGCTTCATTATATAATTAAAATAGAAATTGTAGTTTAATAAAACCTGAATTAGCTACAATTATTTAGTTTTTTAAAAAATGACAACAGTGCTTAGGAAAAAATTTAATCCTAAATATATTTTAGTTGCTCTTAAATCCAAGATGTATTCACCTTTCAAAAGACTTAAATTCACAGTGAAATACAACAATAGTCTGAAGATAGCTTAACTAGTATGTACAGCCTTTTGTGTATATATGTATTTGTTTTTCTCTAAATAGTATAGATACTGTTTTCTGCAAACTACTCTGTACAGTCTCAGGAAATAGAAAAGTCTTTTGTCAAGAGTATGATATCCTATAAAAAGTTATAGCAACCTCATGGACAAGCAGAAACAAGTCATTTATACTAATTACTGTTACGCCCTGATTTACAGAATTTCAGAAACTGGTAAGTAAATGCATACAGCAAAACCTATGAAAATAAGAATAAAGCCATACAAAATATAATTTTTCAACTTTAATTTATGTTTACTTATAAGAAATACTTTTGTGTTTATTACTGCTTATAGCATTTCCACATAAGCTTTATTTGCAGTGAAGTTTGTTCTAGTAATTAACATAAACCTTAAACACAATGAAGAATGAATTAATGCAATTCAAGTTTGGAATATAAAAACCTATATAAATGTTAAGATAAATATTTTCTGAATTATAACATATTTTGCAAATTAAATCTTCTCTACACATTTTAGTAAGAACTTTTAACTCAATCCTATTTTTAAAAAATATCTAACTCTATTTTAGAAACAGACTTTTGTGAAATATAAATTTTATTATACTTATTACTAGAGCCACAGATCTTTAAAATTTGCATAGTTCCATTGAAATCTCTGCAACATTAAGCAGCTGAGAAACTGGGCCCATGAAGTCCCTTAAAATTAGTCTATAATTAATGAAAATGTCACCAATTAGGTTAATCTACAGCAGCTCCTGTTGCATTTCAAAAACAGCTGTTTGTATAAGAAAAGATAAGGAAGTGTAAATCCTAAAAGTTCAGTGGAAGGCAAATGCTGAGATATATTAATAGGTTATGGATAAAACTAGCATTTACATTACAAGTCAGCATGTGAATCCTTTGAAGTCAACAAATTATATCCTTGTAGTGTTAAAGTCAAACTACATTCACAAGGAAAAGATACTTATGTGAAAGATTTTTACTTAGATATGAGAGGACAGAGAAAGAGAGGGAGGAGTGACAAATCAATTCTTTCTCTAACTTGCTTTAATTTAGGCAGTTGGTCATGTACCTTTAGCTATGTCCAGTTTCTCTTTCAAGTGAGTCTCCAAAGGCAAGCGGAAAAATGGTTTTATTGTATGTAATGCATGCTTCCTTGGATAAAGCTGGATATCGTTTGTCTACTATAGATTTTTTTTTAAATTTTTTTTTTAATTCTAGAAAGCCTATTTTTTTTGTTGTCAGTTTTTCCCTCCACACTTGCATGATTGGACTTGGACTGGGGAAGACAGAAATCCTGATGCCTTTGTGTGTCATCTCTTGTCTTTCTCACTGTTGTCAATACTTTGTCTTGCTTCTGAAGATGAGATATCATTGCAGTCATTGTGATTTTACCATTCTAGACAGTTTGTTTACTCCCACTGGGTATTTTTTAACTTATCTCTTTAAAGAAAGGTTTTTCTTTTCACTAATGTCAGGCAGAAGAGACAGTCAAGAACAGTCCATAACACTGAATGTACAAGTCCTTGGTTTCAGCAAAGTGTCTCAGGAAAGGCAGAATTTTATCTGTTAATTTGAACTTGATTTAGCTTCATTCTTTATCTAGTTATTTAACTACTATATTCACATTTAACATAATTAATGTTTTTCTTAGGATGGTAATCTTTCACCACAGCAACATTTTGGTATTTCAGCACTTCCCCAGTACAAAAGATAGACCATTTATTTTCAAGAGCAGAGTTTGCTTGAATAGTCAGATAAACTTGCATGCAACAGAGAATTCCGAGCATAACAAAAAGCTAAAACATCTTTATTACCACTCAGCCTCAGTGACATTACTATGAAAGCAAGGTCTGCATTTTATCTCTCATCTTACAATTTTCTTTCCTTATTATTTAGATTTATATTAAGCATACCTTTTATAATAAAACTGTAACCTATAACCTACCTTTTTTTCTAGCAATGCCTTTTTTGAAAATCACTTCCATATATCTCATTCTAATTCAGAAGAAGATGGTTTCTAGAAAGCCTAAAATTACACTTCACTTTTGTATTATTTGTATAGAGTAGATGAATATGATGATATGAACATAGTAAAACTGAGTATAGAATAAATGCTATTGAACTCATGGGAGACTTGTAACTTTACTTCATCAGAATGGCCTTCTCTATTGATATAAAAGTACTGTGTTAGGTTCTTGAGAACTGAACTGTGGGAAGAAACTATTCTACTCCTTGTTGTTACAAAGTTATCAAAGTAGTTTAACAGTGGATTTCTCCCCTGTTGCTTGCAGTTGCAGTAATCTTTCAGAATATAAAAGCATTTATTAATTTATGGAATAAACTGTATTTAAAATATTGGATCATTTGAGTTATCACTCTCATGTAAAGATCATGGACTCCTGGAGCTACTGAAACAAAATGAAAGTTTCAATCAAGTTCTGTTTTCCTGCAGGAGAAGAGAAGAGTGAAGATCGCTGTACATCTGGAGACTATGCCATCTTAAAACTTTTTACTCCTTTTAGATTCTGAACTCCTGAGGAAATCCAAAAGATTAAAAAAGGAAGGAATTTGAAGTATCTGTTCATAAAGATGTTCAAATTAACTGTGGTTTCAGAGAAAGTGTCCAATAAAATTAAGATTACTTCATACTGTTTCTTAGGAAAGGCTAACTCTGTTTTACAGACTCTGCTACAGAGAGCCAAATGATTTCTCATCATCCATGGCTATTCTCCAGTTCTATCTTTTCAGGGAGAACACACAGAATCCACACAGCTGACCCTATACAGCTTCACATCAGTGGTTACACTCACAGATAATTGCTTTAAGTAGAAGAGCTCCTCAGAGGATGCTATTCAAGTGCTGCCCCTATCTACATTATATTTAAGTCTAGATATTACTGTTACACAGTAAGGACGGCAATGCAAAGGGTTTTGATATTTCTCTAGAGGGCTTCAGAGTTTTACTGAGTAAAGTATGAATAGGAAACGGTAAAGAAAAATCAGTGTTCTCAGCCGGCTATGAAATCCCTGTTAGTGTCCTAACTATTTAATTTGGAATTCTGTGGGTAAAAAGAATTTCTCAGGGTATCAGTTTTCAAAGACCATTTTAGTTATTGATAGCTAGATAACTATACATTTAGAAAACTTGAATATATTAAACATTAACTTTAATTTTATTCTTTTTTATATCTCTTTGTGTGGGGAAAAACAAAATAAAAAGCTTTCATCTGAATGATGTTCTGTGTTGTAATATTTCAGTGTTTCCCATACACTTCTTGGAATGTTATCATGAAACCTGGACATTCTATGTGAATATCAACAGTTGGTTTAGAATATTTGTGTCCAATATAATTAAGAAATTAAATTTTTTATCTACATATTTGTTTAATATTGCATGTATGACTCAGATGTTTAGAAAGACTAGTAAATAACATTGAATTCTCTCCCTTTCAATGGTTCATTGCCCATCAGACTGACTTCAGATTATTTGTTTCTGATTATGAGTCTAACATATTTTAATGCTTATTACTTACAGCTTTGGAAGATTCTGTTTTACACCTAATCCAAAAATCTGTGAGACTGAACAACTGTTATGATCCTGTTAGAAATTAGCTTTCTACTTTTTTCCTTTACTTGTTTTGGTTTTTTTTTTGTTTAGATTGCTGTTAGTATTATTAGCTCCAGCAGTAAGTTGTTTACAGAAATGCAGTACAACAGGGTTGATAAGATAGTTTTTTGTCTCTTTTTCTTTGGCTGGACATCTGGTGGCCATTAACAACCAAGCATTCTGATGTGTTATTCATCCGTGCAGATACTGCACAAAGGATTTTGCCACCTGTTTGATTTTTATTCACTGCTTTAAATATATATTTAGAAGGGGAGCTTTTAATACTTTTGAGTTAAATGTGAAGGACATCATATCAGAATGTGTAGTTCAGCAGGCAGAGCTTGTAAAACATACTAAATCCCACAATTTTGAATCTCATGAAGTTTCTTTCTTCAGTTAAGGTTTGCTTGCAGTTATTTGGAACTGCATATTTGTTTACAGACATTGAATACCATGCTGAGCAAATCTCTGTCTCAGAAAGCATAGCTGAAATTTTCCCCTCTGATACTTGAAGGCTTGCATTTTTAGAATCGGAGGGATCCCCCACTCTGGCCCTAGTACTGATGATCTTCAAGCACTGATTATTCCTCAGTAATCTGAGGTCATGATTACAGACACTCTGAGGATAATGGAGGATTAAACCCACTACCAAACTTTAAGGAAATGTGGTTAGAGAGCTAATCTCTGTCACCTGTACACCAAATGGAACAAAAGGATGTCTTCTAAAACATAATTCAGGAATTTATAATGGAAATCTAGTCTACATAGTGCAAGTAAAGAAATGTCATCATAAATTTCAAGGATCCAGTGAAATTTGGTATTACATCTAAAATAATGCTGAAATTTCTTAAGTAGTTAATAGATGTGAATGTCTTTGAAAGCTTCCAAGAGAACATGCCCAGCTTAGTTTAGGCTTCTAAATTAAGGGGCTAATTGCACAGAAGATAATGCTCCTTTCCGATCAATGTTAATCAAGAAAAGCTAGTAGTACTTTAAAATGTACAAACTCTAAAGGTTTAAAATCTACAAAGTCTAAAGGAGGTGGACAAAAATAAGGTGTTGTTGGTCTGTTTAAAGTTGTCATTTTGATGTGCTCAGCATCAGAAAGACTATGGCTTGGGAGAAGGTAAGCTATGTCATCTTCTGGTAGGAGGGAATATTTTTCACATTGTGAATAACATAGAACACATGATACAATTAAACAAACATTACCTGCCAGTGATTATCCCACAGCTGTAAATATGCTTGTTTATCTGTGGAATCCTGAGATAGATGAAGGCATTTCCTAGATATTTAAAAAATAACAAACATTGTTGTCCTCCCCAAGCTCTGGAATAACTGTAATTTCAGAAGCCTACAAATTTTACATTAAGCTCTCATTTCAATTAAATATACATCTTAATAAATTTACTTCTAGCTTGTCTTTTGCTATTACATAATGGGTAAGGAAAAAAAATATCTCAGTTAGATCCATATTTTCACTTGGGTTTTGGGGTATGTTTTCCCTGCATGCTTACAGAAATTCCTTACAGTGAAACACTATTTCCTGTAGAGAAATGACTGAAAGCCTTAGAGCCTATGACAGTTAGGATGTCTATTATCCAGTTTAGAAACTCTAAATTGCATGTAAATGTATATATTTATAAAATAATACTACTAAACATTTTATGCCATCTGAAAAAATAACCTTACTCTATTAAGTTGCCTACACAATGTGACATCTGAAGATTAGAATGTCTTCAGATGTTGTAAATTTGAGTGTTTTCTTCCCTCTCTGGTTATATTCTCTGCTACTTATATTCATAGGAAAAAATAGGTCAAAAAGGAAAAAGAGGCATTGTAGATCATCTAGTCCAAACTTCAAAGTTAAATCAGGGTGCTCAAGGCCATAGCTACACAATAAGTGATTCCACGGTTACATTTCTTTGATGTTTCTATATACTAAATAGAAAACTTAAAATTTATTATGAATTTTGTTTTAAAAGTATGAAGAAGGCTTGTTGGCTTCCTAAGATCTTTTTTTTCCCTCTAACTGATTTCACAATCCCACTAAATAAACAAAAGAATTATTGATTTATGAAGACAGAACGATACTGTTATGCCAAAAATCAGAGCAATCTCTTGATATCAGCATTCTAAAATAAATGATAGATCACATAACAAAGTCCATAAGAAGTATAGTTCACCAAGCTAGACCAAATTTGGTTAACTCAGTCTAAAGTAAAATAGGAAAGTATCTTATTTCTTTCATCACAGATAATCATTTTAAGTTGGTTAAAATTGGAAGACAGCTGTGTTAGTGCAGATCTAAAAATAGTAGAATATTCTTTACTGAAGAATGAGATAGAGAGAAGACTACAAGGAATATAGGTCCAAAGTCTTCCTCTCCACCAACAGAGGCATTTTATTTCTCTCAAGTGATTTTCACCTAGTTGTTTATGTAAAGAATTGCCTGCAGAATGTTAATTTTCGCTTCAAATGCAATCTCTTGATCAGCTTCTACCACAGAAAGACTTTCTATCTTTGTGTCTGGCATCCAAAAAAATTTTGTTTTCATGCTGTCATACTGTCCTTCAAACAGTTCTGCTAGTATACTAATAGGGCTCCTGTTGTGATTTAACCCCAGCCGAAACCAGGACAGCTTGTTAGGTGTTTTCTCCCACTTCCTGGAACCTATGCTAAATCAGATATGGTATCCATTTCTGAGGATAAAAAAAAAAAAGTTTCTCTGATCTTGTTTAACCTTTGAAATTTTAAATGCTACTTCAAAATAATGTGATTACTGCTTGGTAAAACGGTCAGTAGAATTTAAAGAGTTGCCTTGCAAACATAGCAGAATTTATCTGGATGGCTGTACCACTCCCTGTTTTCATTTTCTTCCACATAATTAACAGCAAACAGGGGGGCAGCTCCATTCACTCCACAGAACTGCATGAGACAAAGTATTTTAAACTGGTAGCCAGTCATGTACATTTCAAAGTATTTTGAAACCTAAATCTGGTTTTATATTTAATTTTCTCTTCTCAGTAACCTACAGAGAGAACTATCTATTTATTTAGGCTGAGAATGCAGGGATCTTACAAGGTATTCAAAGCTGAATCATTGCATAAACAATACCCAGTTTTGCTCTTTCTGGAACAAAAAAATTTTTTTTTTTTACTTGAAATAATGCCTAATTAACTTGCAAGTGAATTGAAACATGAAGGAACAAACTAAGACATCAAACAAACATTTTTCTTTGAGGCGACTTAATACTAGGGTACAAGACTTTTTGATATCTGAAAAAGGATGATATTCTTAAGGAAAGATGGCAAAAGTTCTTTCTTTTGAAAAATCATCTTATGACTATGGGAAAAATAGATGTGACTTTTAATATTATGACTTAACTGGAAGAGATAATTCGGTAGCACCTGAACTTGTTTTCCCAGAAGTTGGATTTATACCACTGTATGCACAGTAATGTGAATGTGGTTGTTCTGGAGATACAGTGTTGAGAATCTGCCCTCAGTAACAGCTACTTTAATGGATAACACTGGCACTGGCATGTTCTTACCTGAGGTCACAGATCGGCCCATGATTTTCAAACCCATGCTACTGATTTTGTGATTTGTATTTCAGTATCTTAATTCACCTTAGCTGTCATACTGAATTAATTGTGCCCTCTGAACAAAATCACTACATGTAATTTTTTTTTTAAATTTTCTGAATTGGCTTATATTTATTATTGTTGTCAATTTATAGTTATTATTAAACTTTCTAATCTGTCCTGGACTTAAAAGGCTGAGTATGATGGCTTAGCTCATATATTCCTTGCAAGGATTCAAACTCTGAACAAAGAAAAGAATTAGTGTGGGCTTCACTTGGAAAAATATGAACTTCAGGAATTAAACCCCGCAGATTTCATTAGCCTTAACCTGGATTCCATCCAAGACCTTGCGAGTTCCCATGTGGTGAGTTTGGATGATAAAAGGACAGGCCCTATGAGATTGTGCTTCTTATTATAATGCAACACTGATTCAGTGTCCCCAGCAGTTTAGAAATAGCTGAATTCTACTTAGGTGGCAGAGTAACTTAGTGAAAAGTTATTTCAATATATTTTGTAATTATAAATGTATTTTTGTGGTAGGCAAATTTCAGTTCTTCTGCATGCTCAGAACCCAGTTTATTTATCACATATTAATGCACATCATCCAGGCCATGGAGGACATTAATACCTCATTTTAAAGAGGACCTGACATGTTATGACGAATTTAATCTTATCTAAAACCTTATTATCTAAAGTCCACCATATACCTGTCTGATAATAGTCTAGCAATTTTTCTTTGATTTTGCTTTGGTTTTTTTGGCACTTTCTAATATCTTGTTAAAACAACACTATCAGAAAAAGTATAAAATATTTTGGATGTGATAGGCATAATAGATGATTTTAAGCTTGTGTAGGACATTTAAATTATCAAATAAATACAAGATAGGTTAAACATTATTCTGTGTTTCAGAGACACTAGGAAAGATGCAGGAACATTCATTCCATCCCAGTAGGAGATAGGCACATTCATTGTCCATTTGAAAATAAAGCCTGTGTAACTGAAGTAACTATTAACCACAGCTTTAGGGGCACACATTTTGGTAAAATTTCTTTGACCTTTCCTCAAAAATTCACTTTTAGCATCTGCTTAAAAATGTGCTTAGCTGAAGCATGAAATTAGTTCTTACTCTGACATCAAAATTAAGTTTACTCTGAAGTACATATCAGAAGTAATGAAAATACTCGAAGAGTTGACTCACTTGAGTATTCCTTAAGACAGTAGAAGAATGTCAGGAGTAAGGTTACTTACGAGTGCATGAAGTAGTGGACTTTGTTGTTTGTATCTCTTACACTCCCAAATAAGAGAGAAAATACTTAGAAAAATAAAGAAATATGATGCTAAAATTATTTTTAAAAGTATGTTGGGACACTCAAGGGCACTTACTTTCTCAGACATTATTTCACTTCCTTAAAGTACCCCTCAAAAAAATAGATATTATCTTGCCAGTGCCCTTTATGTTTTAATATAGTTCCTTGTACAGTAACACTCTGACCATCAAAAAAGATAATTTTTCAAAAATGTTGTTAGTTGACACAAGGTTAATTCTCACATAAATCTAAATGCAACCAATAGCGTTTCCAAGTGGGGTGACTGATTGAATTCTGTTTTCACTGTAGGTGCTCAAGTACTTAAAATATACTATGCAGCCTGAATAACTTCATCAGGAAGCTGGTTTGTTTTGGTTTGGTTTTCAGATTCCTCAGAGAAAGACAACATTTTTGTAAGACATACAGCTTTATTTGCATTTTGTAATTGCATCAGTATTTATTTTCCCAAAGGACTACAGCAGAATCTTACTTGGTGTATATAGTACTATCTGTAGCGCTTACCTGGTACCCATAGTACTGATAGGTGTATAAAATGTATGGTGGATAGGAAGAAGGATTATATTTAAGTAGTAGAGTGACTAAATGATATTTTCCAGAAATCCTGGATGAAAATTGTCAAATATTGGTCTCAGATTCACCTCATTTGCTGAGTTCTGGACATTTAAAAAGGCACTTTATTTAGGAACCTTATACTGTTTTTAAAGCTGATGGGAAATCTCAAACCCTTTCACAGCAGAAATCAAACACCTAGGCTGATGTTTAATATTAACTACAATGCTATGTTTCACAGTGTTCAGCACCCAGTAATTGCCGTGTAATTGATACTCAGCAGCTCAAAATGACAAATGAAAGAAGGGTCTGTTCTTCATCACTGATCTTTGTAAAAAATAGTACCTCTACAGGTGGGGAGTGTTTATTAAAGCCTTCTTTGGCTACATGTACCCCTTTTCCCCTTCAGTTTCTGGGATGAGAGAGTCTAAAACATAAATTCATGCTCTACCTCTTCAGAAATCAGCATGCATCTTCCTTTAAAGGTTGTTGAGACTTGCTGAGACTTGTTGATGACAGATACAGATAAACATTGGATAACAGCACAGGTCAGAGCAATTTTCAGTTCAGAAGTCCCCTGTTATAGTTTTATTCATAGAGAGATTCACCCCACCTAGATTAAGTTTCTGATCCAAACTATCATCCCCATGGGCCACTTTCTCCATTGACTACCTGAAAGCCGTCTTTGCTTTGTATTAGCTTGTCAATATAGCTCCTCACTCCAGGACTACTAAATCTGGTAAACACCACCTAAAAGGGTGGACAACTTTAAGTGGGGAGTTCACCTGCTGCAGAGGTTCAGGAGGAGACTATAATTCTTCCCTCATAGGAAGACCAACTACCACTCTCTCATGGAATAACTTTGAAGCAAGTCTGCTTCAGATTCCTGAAGAACTTTTCCTCTTCCTGTGCTCCCTTTCACAGGTAAAGTGAGGGTTTAGAAAGTCAGAAACAGAACAGGGAATTCTGATTACTAATACTCTATTTTCCCTGTGATTACAGCTTTTTTTTAGTTTAATGGCTTTAAGCACCAGAAGGGCCAGTTTTTACAGGACCTATTTTTCCTTAAACTTTTCATGACTTAAACTAGCATTTTTTTGTGGTTCTTATTTGCAAAAGTTTCTTATCAGTGCAAGCTTTTCATCTACTAAACAAAATTTGTTCTGTTTTCATAACAGTACATTATTAATACCACACAGTGTCTCTGGCATTTGCTATTTTGAAAATTAGTTTAGAAATACCTGTGGTGTTTCTTCGTGAAATTGTTGTCAATAAAAGAGTTAGCAGTGATGACATTTAGATATTTATAAAACCCACTGCCTTGCAATAAGATGAGATTATAGTCAAAAGAAACCCCTGTGTATTAAAGCCAATATGCAGCTGATCAGTTATGTGCTAAAATGTCCCATTATTTCATCTTATATCTTCTATTAGTAGGTTTTGCGTTACAAATCTATGACTAGCTGCCAAAACATTTCATTAGCTAAATGAACCATGATAGAAACTAGATGACCTGCGTGTATTGGTAATCATTTATGTAGTTTGAAGTGAGACATGTTCCTGAATCACCGCGTTGTTACGTGAGTTTTCCTTATCATTTCTGATCATTCTGAAAGCTGTTGAAAAATGCAGCACTCTTGGTAATAGCCTGGTTACTTTCAGCATGTAGGACATCCATTAGGGCTGCACTTCTATTGCGAAGGGGTGGGATGATCACGGGTAACTCTGCTTAGAGCATTTTGTTTCCTGCTCTGGAGGCTGCACTCAGATCAACCTTGAATCTGTGAGGTGTAAAGATGAAGCTCTCTGGCCGTCTGTAGATGCAGTGGATAATCTGCCCTATCAAATCATTTAAGCATAGACTTTTATTCTTCCTGAATGTATGAAAGTCTAGGGCTGAGCAGGAGCAGGGGACAGGAACCCGATAAAGTCACAGTCAGAGCTGCAGTAGTAACCCCAGAGAAAAAATCAATAGCAAAATGATCAATATTGAATAGTGAAGATGACAGGGCATCTACATAACTGTATACACTGCAACTTAGCTAATACTTTACCATCTTAACCTATGGCAGTGCAAACATTTGCTAGTCTTCTGTTGTCAGTGTAAAAGGGTGTAGTTCATGGATATGCTTTGTTCAGATTTGAAAGATACCACTGCAGTCTACTTTCTTCGGTCTTACGAAATTCTTAGGTGTTGCATTACCTTCATAAAAAGTGTATATAGACAACATTAAAATACCACAGAGGCATTTACTTTCCCCTCTTGCCTGATGGAAAACTGACAGATTTAATAGATGCTTAACATGCAAAAAATTTTGTTAAAGGTTATGATTTGCTGTTGATTGTATTTCTAACTAGTAACAGGAGTAATTCCCAGGTTGATGTTTGTTTCTTATATGACCGTTTCTACTATATCTAAGCATATGCCAGTGGTTTAAAGTCTGCATTTGAATTTTTCAGATTCTTTCTACAGATATCTGTTTTCAGTTCCTTACAACCTTGTTAAAGTTTGATAATTCAAGCAGACATTTTCAAGAAGAGATTTCTGGCATATGCAGAAAGTTTCAAGGAATAGTTCAGCTGAAAATAAATTGACATTTCTGAGAAGCAGGTTAGGGAAAAAGTATTCTTATATCCATGTTGGAAAAAATTAGTTCAATTTTACATTGAAAAGTTTTTGGGTTTTTTTAACTTGAAATTAAATAGTGTTTTAACAGCAGTAATGTGACTTACCCAGCTTTAGTCACATTATAAAAGGTACAAAAATTATTTGTTGCCCACACAGAGATGTTTTTATATCTTACCTAAATGACAAGAAAATATAATTTTGTAAGTGTTGATAGGACTGTAGAAGACATGCATGCTATTTCCAGGCCTTTCTCTTCCTGCCTTTTTCTTCCAGTTGTTCCTCTAAGCTGTTACTGTCCAAGTTTGGGTGTAAAAGAGCTGAAAAGAGTTGGGAAGAGTTGCTGTCTTCATTTATCATTACATCTGCTGTTGGTATCTAGCAAGCATAAAGAATAACAGAAAGGATGTGATGGGAAAGGTGAGAAAGGAGTAATGGACAGATTTGGAGGAAACAGGGGGAAAAAGTTGCAAGGACAAGAGTTGGGAAGTAAGTGAGGGTAAATGGTGGATCATGATATAAATCAGGACAAGGCTGAGAAGTGACAAGACCAGAGGGCGAGAAGATGAGGAGCGTCGAGTGGGATTGCAGAAGGAGGTAAGTAAGCATGCTGTGTAAGGGCAAAAGCTAGAGACAGAACAGGGAGAAAGAGCAATGTAGAAGGCTGTGGGATAGGCTGAATGATTGTTGATCACTGCAGAAAATTCACCTGCAAAACCCAGAACTGAATGTAAGACTGCTTATATCTACACTTTGCTGCTGCTGGCACATATTTGTGAAATCTGATGATGAAATTTATGTCCCACTCCATTTTACGGGAGACTTCATGCAAAGGCAAAGGCTTTTAAAATTGCTTTTAAAAGATGGCCTGTGAATTTAATTTGATCTGCTCAAGCCTCTCTGTAAGATACTTTTCTTGATAAATGCGATCCAACTTTTTTTTGAACAAATATCTTTGTGTAGTTCAGTACTCAAAATGAAATATTTAGTCCCAAAATTCAGGCATGTTGGGAAGGAGGCTGTTTTATGACCTATGCTTGGTTGTGGTAGAAGTATACATTATATAATATATTATGTATTATTAAGTGTATTTTATACAACTGAAGAAACAGAAAGTCTGGTCTCATGGTTAAACTTTGATATTGTTTCCTCTTTTGGTGCAGGTTTCCTGTAGGTGGCTGCTCAGTTCACATGAAACAAAGTTTTTGGGATTGGACAGTGCCCATTTTCTCGGTTATCAACAGGAGATGCCTATGCACACTTTGTGAAACTGTTATATTAATGCAGCTGCATAGCAAATAATGTACAAGTGCCAAGTTCTCTAAAATATCAAGTCCTAGGTGTTTCCAACTGAGTACCATGAATTCTTGGATATTTTAAATTATTTTGTTCTTAATTTCTTTTTGACTCAGTTTCTTATTTATAAAGTCAGGTTTAATCTTACATATACTGTGAAGAGAAATATATTAATGCTTGTAAAATGGTTAGTTCCTATGGTGAGAATGCAGGAGAAATATGTGTGAAGAAATTAGTAGTTTAGTGTTCGGCTCAGGGTTTAAATACTACATTTAATTAGTCTGGAGCTACATATTAAACTAGGCAAAAATAATATTGAGTGGTGGAAGAAAAAGAACAAGTGTGAAAAATAGCATCTCAGGCTACAGATGCAAATGATATCAAAACACATGAATGTAAGAACACTAGACATGTCAGTTCTGACAAGTCTTAACTAAGGTCTGAATTTTGGACCTTACAGTATTTTTTACCTTTTTTAGCTATTGGTCTTAGTATTACTGTAAAATCCAGATTCCTATTTTGGCCATTCAGAATCATGGAGTGTGAGATTTCTGTTTCTTGCAGTTCCTATGACAACACATCCAGCTCACTGTTTCTGTCATTTTCTAATCTAGTCAGCAGGTCCTTTCTCTTCCTTTTCTGGTTTACCTGTTTCACGGTAAAATCAGTCGATATGTACAGATAACCAGCAGAGATTGCTCACTTCTTAAACCTAGAACTCACAGCATCAACTAGAAATATTAAATGATGTAGCTGCAACTGTTCATTTCAGTGCCGTGGATGTATGAGGATATCGGTACCAAACCGTTGCTGTATAGCAAGTACGCCGCCTGGGTCACTTCTGACCAGTGGAGCAGTAGATGCATTGAGTCAGTGGATATTAGGTTATTTGTTGCTGCTCTAAAAAAATGAAGTAGCGTTACTCAGTTGTGGACAACTGATATTTCAGAGTTGAAATCTGGGCTGAATTTATTATTCTCAATTTGAAACCTTAGGAATGATAACACCTGTGGTAAGAAAACAATCATTAATTAAATAACATCAGAATGACATAGTCTCTTAGCAACAAAGAAATATATTATAAAAAAAATCTCACATACCAATAGAGCCTCTGTAATTGATTTTTCTGGGGAAGGGATAGAGATAGTTCACCTATAATCTTTTTACAGCAAAACAATGTTTTCTTTGCAATAAAAATAGCTTTACTGCAAAAACTGACATTATAGCATCCTGGCATGCAGTTTTGAAATTTCTCTCTCTCTTACTCCCTGGGTTTGAGGTCTATTTCTATGGTGGAATAAGCTGCGTAACATAATTAACGGATGCTGGCATTTGATTTTGCAATATGAAAAATGTAAGTGGTGCTACTTTGACTGTGCTGAATTTTTGGGAATACAGGCCAGAAGAAAGGAATAGCTCTTTGATCACAACACTTCATATTTAGCCATGAGGATCTTTTCTGTACAAGATTTACATGAAGCAATCATATCTCACTCCAACCTTGTAGATATTTACATCTCCTAGACATGCCATTGATTTGCAGGTGAATGCCATTTAGTGGATGCACAAAACTTTGCACAGTCAGGACCTCAGTTTTAAGAGCTTCACCTTCTCTTTCCTTTTTCAGGAACTATGTGGGTTTTCCTCAAAAGCTAGGGTGACCAAAGGCCCTTTTATAGCTTGGTCTCTTAAAGTAAAAATTTTGCTAAAATGCTGTATAAAGAACACTTTCTGATGAGCACTGAATGGATCTAATCCTGTAGGTCATGATCCTGAATGCTCTATTCAGTGACAGATCATTTTTTGATGCAGTAAGTTGCTTCAGGTCCATGAAGCTTCTCTTTGCTTCCTACCCCATCTGTGTCAGTACCTTGCCACACTCAGACATTTTCTCATCCGCTTGCTGTTGCCAATCCTTTAGTCTTTTTCCTCCTTTGCATTTTTTTGTCAATTCTTCTTCCACCAGAAACTAGACAAAATCTCTAAAAAACCCTCCTGACATAAAAAACTCAGGACTTAGAGATATGTTACCGTTACCCTTTTCCTTCCTTTTCTTTTGTTTTCCTGTAGTGAACATATTACAAATTTGTCTTCTTACCTAGCTCACAACATAACTCTGGTGTCTCATAACTAGTTTTTACTTGATGCATCAAGCTTTTGTTTTCATTTTTGCTACTGAATTCTGAGTTACCTGGTTTGGGGAGAAAATTAAAACCGAGTAGGTATTTGCCATCTCCCAAATGGCATCACTATAATAAGTATTGCTCTCTGACAAAAGATTAATTACCAGTGTGCAGAGAAATGGCAGTTGCCTTCTAATCTGAGCTATCTTTTCTGATGTATTAATGACATAGTACAGTGTGCTTCCTCCCACCTAAAACATATTATGGGAGTATCCCTATTTCTCACTTTTAAAAATAC
Organism: Haliaeetus leucocephalus; assembly: GCF_000737465.1. Taxonomy (NCBI): domain Eukaryota; kingdom Metazoa; phylum Chordata; class Aves; order Accipitriformes; family Accipitridae; genus Haliaeetus; species Haliaeetus leucocephalus. The sequence goes on from NW_010973325.1 coordinate 1,495,737, forward strand.
TACAACAGTTATCATGTTATATCTTATCTAGGCCAGAGACTACCTGTATTACTTTTTCATTTGTAGGAATTTCCTTTCTCTGTTACAAATTACTTCTATGTCTCTGTTGGTTACCTGTAAGATGCTGCTACAGTATCTCTAAAAAAATCTGTGAGTGCTGGTTTGACAAAATATCTTAATTCAGTCATAGAATCACAGAATCACAGAATAGTTTGGATTGGAAGGGACCTTAAAGATCATCTAGTTCCAACCCCCTGGCATGGGCAGGGACACCTTCCACTAGACCAGGTTGCCCAAAGCCCCATCCAACCTGGCCTTGAACACTGCCAGGGATGGGGCATCCACAACCTCCCTGGGCAACCCGTTCCAGTGCCTCACCACCCTCACAGTGAAGAATTTCTTCCTTACATCTAATCTAAATCTACCCTCTTTCAGTTTAAAGCCATTACCCCTTGTCCTATCACTACATGCCCTTGTAAAAAGTCCCTCTCCAGCTTTCCTATAAGCCCCCTTTAGGTACTGGAAGGCTGCTATAAGGTCTCCCCAGAGCCTTCTCTTCTCCAGGCTGAACAACCCCAGCTCTCTCAGCCTGTCTTCACAGGAGAGGTGCTCCATCCTTGTAATTTACATATCACACATCCCCTTGTTATCTGTTACTGTCTCATCCTGGGTAATTGTTAGGTTCTACCACTTTTGCCTTAGTCGTAGAATAATAGGCTGCAAATGTATGTTGACATTATGTGAGCTTTTGAGAAAGAAAAACATCATTTGAAACTGTTTGGTTTTACTAAATGAAAAAGAGCCACAACTAAGTTTTGACTAACTTTCTTTCCATATCTGTGTTAATTTCAAAGCTATTACTAACAGAATAATGACTGTAGTTGGATATATCAGGGTAATTTTCCCCTGCTTTGGCATATTCAGTTTTCCATTGTTTTAATTGAACAGTATATAGAGGTATTTAATGTGTGCTAGAGAATGCATCATAAAAGAGCCATTACATGTTCTAACATCTGTTGATATCTAAAATACTCATTATTTTACAGCCTTCAGGGTGATTCCATTTCACTCTTTCTAATTCTAATATCGCCTAGAAATATTGTTTGGCTAAGCTCTTTAGCTTGTTGTTTTATTCTCTTAAATCTTCTTTAGGCACTTGAGGTTGTTACCTTTAGACATACTGCAAACAAAGCAAACTCAGCCCACTTATGGCACAGTTGCAACTGATTTTATAGCCTGCGTTGGGTTCATCTCATGATATCTATGCTTTAGAGGTACCAGTCCTAGTCTTTGATACAGTCTTTGCATCCATGTTGCTCTAGGGAAGCACTAACCAACGTGCGTTCCACAGGGAACACACCAAATGATACCTATTTCATTACTGTTTCAGGTTTAACACATAATATTGTAATGAAGTGGTTAATATATGAGCTATACAGAATGGAATTGCCATCTGCAGTGTTTATGAACCAGTTACAGGCCTTTCCAGCCTCCTCCTTGCGTGATTGCAAAACAGCAGGCTCCATGTGAGACCACATCTGATATAATGCTGGCAACTCTAGTGCTCCTGACTTGTTTTGTCTGTTGTGCTCAGGAAGCCATAATACAATTTTAGTTGTGTCTCATTCTTTAAGACTGAATTAGATGAGCCACTGCTGCATGACCAGATCCTTCATTCTGATCGAAATAGGAACGTAGAACTTTCAAAATACGGAAATTAATTCCACAGATACAAACCAGTATGTCTGCAGGTCACAATGGATTGCATTTGCAACCATGTCTATAGGGAAAACATTTTGGATCTTGAAAAAGTAGTGATTTAAAATATGATCACATTGGTTCATATACTTGCTATGGCCATCAGGAGATCTGGATATCTAGCTGAAGAGAGAAACATTTAAGATCTTTCTGCATGCATTATTCAACACAGGTGTACCCTATCACTGAAGAGTCTTGCAGGTCATGTGTCCTAGTAGCTGGGGTGTAGCTTGGGACAAGCAAGTCCACTATAGGTATGATTGTGGCTTCCCCACGTATAGTTTATGGCTCCTGGATTGAGGATATCAGATACAAGTAGCTGGGCCCCCAAAATGGGAATTTGTGATACTATTTCAGTGGAAAAATAACTATTTAAAAAAAGGGGGGGGGGGGCCAATAAAAAAGCTGCAAGACATGGCATCAGCTCTGGCTTGTAGATATTTATGCCATTATACTTTCTTATGAGAACTTGCACTTTTTCCTTCAACAGCACAACAGACAACTATGATATTTCTCAAAGTGAAAAGAGGGGATTCAGATCTCAGAGGACATTTACTCTATTTTAAAGTAAAACTGTCGTTTAATAGTTCCAGATGCTTTACTGTTCTGTACACTTGGTTTCCCAAATACATAGTTACCCATGATCTTTCTATCTTCTGTTTTCGTGGCACCAGGTTTTGGTCAACAAACACCTACTCTTTCCTTGGATTTTCTATTAAGTGCATCCAACAGTAAGACGATAAAGAATGACGGAGTATCATCACTGATGTGAGATTATATGAAATTTAGATGGAATGCAACATTAGTCAAGTAATTTGTATTTTCATTAAAATACTTGCTAACACAAATGTATATTCAATAGAATATATTAAAGAGAAAAAGATTCATACCTTCATAAATAATATTGCAAATAATATCGCCAGATGAAAAGTAAATATGCATACAAAAATTAAGTATGCAGAAACTAGATGGTTTCCAAGGCAAAAACAGAAAGATCCTCATATGATCAGAATTTGGATATTGAAACAAAGCACAAGGAAGAAAGGCTCATATTCTGTTTAAGTAGAAAACTCACAGCACAGCTGCAAACAATCATTGTAAGTGACAATCAAATTGCTGTATATCAGAAGGCTGAGAGGGATATATCAAGAAACTGTTGAACATACAGAATGCTTTTCATGATGTTTCCTTAACAGTAACCATTTCTTTTGCAGATGTGTCTTGAAAAATGAAGTTTCTGAAAACAAATGGATTCAGTTTTTATTTATGATCATATTTTTTAGTAATTTGTGATTTTCAGATTTATATTTTTCTTGATTAACAAGCAGACCTAGTATGTAGAAATACAGGCTTTCAAAATACATACAATGTAGTTCAGAGGAAATTTTTCCAAGCTTTAGTCTGTTTATGAACTGCTTACTCCTGTATTGTGTAGTTGCTATTCAGGCTGTATGTTTGGTCACCTCAGCCATTGTGCCTGTTCTTTGCCTGGATGAGTCAGTATCTTCAAATATGACCATAACAAATGGTCTTTATGTGATTTGTAATTTCTGAAACCTGAAACTTTGCTGACTTGCTAACATTTTCTAAAATGCCAAGAAATAACCCTGAGAAGAATTGTTGCCACTATAGGGAAGAGTAATTTCCTTAATTATAAGAATGTTCTGAGGTGAGAGAAATGACAAAGTAATTGTACGAGAACCAGCAAATCCAGGAGACAAATGGTAGATCTAGAAAAAGCAAAATATAAGCTATTGCCATTTTATAACTTTTTTTTCCTAGACTGAAAAACTTTTTATACTTTTGGTTTGGGCACTAGATTAAAAAGAATAATTAATAACACTTTTTCAGGATAAGTGAACCTTAATTATGTTTCACAACTTGTAACTTGATGGATCAACTCTTCACAAAATGACAGCAATCTGAGACTTCTGAAAGAATATACGGTAAGAAGCCAGAAAATATGATCATCGTAATAACTTGCCGTGTTATTTGACTTTTGCTGTTGCACTGATTTGTTATGGTTCTCTGATTATACCAGTGCAGATATTTTTTCCTTCTTAAATGTCAGTCTACTGCAGGGAATTCTGGAGTTCAATGTATGTGATAACAGATGAAGTTAAACCCAATTGCAGCAGACAGTATATTGTCAAACGTGTTCTTGTTATAAGACAAACTTTTAACAGCAGCGTTCCCTTTCCATAGATCTGAATTTAGCACTATCAAAAAGAAAACATATGCTTAAATTTAGATGAAACTATAGAATAGAAAATAAGCTATATTATGACAAATAATACACAGTAGTGAATAATTTGTATCTTATTTAACTAAAAAATATTAAGCATTCGGATTCTGCTGGTTTTCTTTCTTAAGTCAACTTAATATCAGTTGTAATCCAGCCTAACCACTTCTTGTGTATAGATACCACTGAGGGGAACCCTTCTTCTCCTTGAAAGTATTTTTGCCTTTTTTTTTTTTTTTTTTTTTTTTTTTGTGTATGCACTTGCCTATATTTGTCTGTGATGAATTCTATAGATTTTAAATTATGGGCATTAACTGTTGAATACTTAGTAATAGAATTAAATCTAGACTACATACCAGAACCATCCTTTCCCTTTTCCCTTGTAAAAAGGCAATCTTTCACTTTAATGATGAGGAAAACAAATGTTTCTGACCATGGACAAGAACACAACATGAATAGGGTATGGAAACACACGAGTCACATTATAATCTGACCACCAGTGTACACTACTGAAATATGACCAGCAACCCCTTGGACAGGTTGTTCTCGACCATTAACACACAGCCACACTGTTTTACCTAAGGTAAAATACAGCACACTTTGTTGAAGATCATCTCTTTAATCACTGTATTGTGTATCAAGACCACTTTGAATTCTGATGCTGTCCTTCTAGTTTGGTCCACAGACATTTTATTCCATTGTTAATAAGTAATTCCATTTTTTTCCGTTATTCTTAAATTGTTAATAAGGCACTAAATAGGTCCAAGGCAGATTGTATATGAAAGTTCTTAGTCTAAGGCATTAGAGGTCAGTTGAGGTTCTTCCTCCAAGTGAGTAAAATAGTTAATACTTCAAAATAAAAGTTCCAATTATCTTTGGTTTGGACTTGTTTGTAATGAAAACCCAGAGCCTTATATTGGAGTCAGTACTGGCCTTTTCTGCTTTATGATGAAATTAAAAATAAGACTGAAAATTTTCATCTCAGATGGACTTAATCTTAAAACATACCATCAGTGCAACCGTGAAGTATAAATTCAAAGGCATGATAGTTGTTCCAAAGTGATACATTACAATGGACATTGGATTTACCTGTGAACAGTATTGGAACAAATATGGAAACAGAAGTTCTATTTTTGCTCAGTGTGTGCAGAAATCAGTATGTCAGGGGCTGAATATGGATGCACTGTCTGATTCCTCCACTGAAATGGCTGACTAAGAAGCATACTTCTATTGCACTGGACCCAGAACATAATTTTCCAACTGAACAGCTTGGGAAAGAGATTGTTTACATCAACATCATATTTATAGTAAAATGCCTGGTGCAGAATTTGTATCTGACATCATGGCCTTCTAGGACTTATTTTTCTTTCCACTTTGGTCTTAGTGGTCCACACTTTAAACAGATTACTTCGATTTTATTTTGCCCTTAATGAGATTTAATGTCATCCCCTAAAGATGAGCAATGGTAATAAAACACCAAATCAATTTATTGTTTTCTTAGGCGTTTGGAACATAAAATGCCAAAGGTGTTGATGTGTTTCACCACTGACAGTGCAACAATTCCTGTTTCAGTTTTTTATTGCAAATACTCAATCTCTCCTATTAATGTGGTCTTTTTCTCCAATGTCAGACCTTTTTTTAACTCTTTCAAGTGCTCTGAAGATCCTGGCATGTTGCAGTAGATATTTACCTATCCAACAGAAATTAAGTCTTTTTTAGTGTTTTAGCATTTGTACAAAACCTCTTAGTAACGGTGGAATAAGAAATAAAACCACCCAGGTTGCACAAAATCAGTTTATATACTCACACAGAAAAATTCTGACAGTAAAATCTGACAACTATAGTGAGTAGTAGACTCATCTTGTTACTGAAATTAAGAAAATCTGTGCTTTTCTGATCTGTGTTACGTCTTACGAAGTCTTCTATAAAATTTAGACACGTACTTCCATCTTTCTCCGTGCAGTTTTCTTCCCATTCATATCTTGCATTACCAAAGGATTGTAAGTGTCAAAATGAGTGATAGATAGATACCAGGGTACTTGTAAAGTCTGCCTCTAAACACTTTGCAGTAGCAAAGCCTCTATTATACAGCAACAAGTGCAGATCACCTTAGCCACTACTGTCTTTCAGAGTGTTAGCATTGTAAAGTCACAAATCAGAAATCTTGGATGAGAGTGATATAAATATAGTTCTTTTGTGTCAGTAACCAGGGGCTGAAGTTGTAAGTCAAATTTTGGTGGGTAGCCTGATCAGCAGCAGAGTAGGATTACAGCCACCTTCTTAGCAAAAGAAAACAGATGGTTTTGTCAATGACACAAGCAGGTACTTCACACTGAAGTTATTGCTGTCAGGTGATGGTAATGAGGTGTCTGCTCTTCTGTCTGAGGAGGTAAAGGCTTCTATGTGATAAACACGAGGGTATCAAGTATGGAGATGATGGGTCTAAGACTAGGCATGAATTTCCCACGAGAAATAGGGAGATACTGAATTATACTAGCATACTTCATGGACTGTTGACTTTATTTTCACAATTTCCAAGTATTTGGTATTGCATCACCATTTTTACAAATGACAAATAAAAAAGAGACTAAAATCAAAAGTATCCATTAACTTGGGCTAATTTAAATAATCTGAAATCTGTTTTTCAAAATTAAAAATTTAGAGCATTTTTCTTCTCAGTGCATGAACTTTTCAGGGGCTCAGGTTCAGAAGCATGCAATTACCAGGCATCTAGGGAAAGTTTAATTTCATGTGATTTTTTTTCCAATAACACACTGTAGCTCAGTGGCAGACTTAGAGAAAACCACGCAATTTTCCAGGGCAGCACTTAACTTACTAATGTGTAAGACTATGGCTGCTTTTCTTGTAATCCCTGCTTCATTCTATATGCTCTTGCCACCTTTGATGACAAATTATTCCACCCCAAAGCACAGTCCAATCTGTGTGTTGAATGAAACATTGATCATGGCTTCTGGAAAATTAGTATGCGAGCACATAAGAGCTGGAGGAGTATCAGACAGAGACACTTGATTTTGATTGCATAGGAAATGCACTGGGCATACATTTCAAATTCTCAATTCATTTAAATAGATGATTTTTAAAAAATTCCTCTGAAACATTGTGGCTGGAATGAAGGAACATGCCTGTTCTTTGTCTTTGGTTGTTATGTACAGGAGCTCTAAAATTCAAGTTCACATGTTTTCACACTCTCCTTGGCACACATGCAGCCAAACACAATTTCTTTGATGAAAGCATTTAAAAAGAAAGTTTCTTGCCATTTCCCCCCACCTCGTTTCCTTATAGGGTAATTCTGCTGCTAGGCAATACTTTAAATCAGCTTGATTTGCAAAGCAATAGATTTTTACACACCATTCCAAACTAATTGCATAGACACAAAAGAATGAATCACACCAAACTAAGAGGACTGCTGATGAACTCACCATAACCTTATGCTCCTTTCTCTGATTTCCTGGAGCATGTCTAAAATGACAGTAGCAGCACACCAGGTGCTGTTGAGCACCATCAGTGATGCAGAATAAATCACATTAATTGATTAAAAATTAATTTTTAATTGCCTAGTATCTCAAGATAATGTTAGACTACCTCAATCTGAAACTGTTAACTATATATAAAAGATATAAGCAATTTTTATTTTTCTTCCCATTTGTGGATGAGGCAGTGTTTTGGCATACAATAATCAAATCTGATTTCAAAGAATATTGATTAATCTGAAATTTCTTGGTAGAAACTAAAGAATTTGAATGACCAATTTAATATCTGTTTTTTAGTTCACATGACTTGTTTGAAGAAAATTTTATCTAAACATTGTCTCTGTTTTGGAAATCAGAAGTTTAGAAATTTACTAAGAATGTATTTCAGTGTGGAGTGTATTTACATATGTATTGACTGTCTGATCTACAGAAGATTCCCTGTTAAGATTTTGCCTGACTATTTTAACCCAAATGAAAGTTCAGTTTCCCTCCAGCTGATGAGTGTCACAATGTGGCATCAAAGTAACCGTATTGGGTTTATGTGGCAAGGTTTTGGTAGAGGGGGGCTGTAGGGGTGGCTTGTGTGAGAACACACCAGGAGCTGCCCCCATGTCGATCAGAGCCTGTTCTAGTTGGCTCTGGCTCCAAGTCGGACCCACTGCTGGCCAAAGTGGAGCCCATCAGTGAGAGTGGTAGTGCCTCTGGGAGAACAGATTTAAGAAGGGGGAAAAACCACTGTGCAGCAGCAACTGGGAGTGAGGAGTGAGAACATGTGAGAGAAACAGCCCTGCAGACCCCCATGTCAGTGCAGAAGGAGGGGAGGAGGTGCTCCAGGGGCCGGAGCAGAGAGTCCCCTGCAACCTGTGGTGAAGCCCATGGTGAGGCAGGCTGTCCCTCTGCAGCCCAGGGAGGTCCACGGGGGAGCAGATCTCCACCTGCAGCCCGGGGAGGACCCCACGCCAGAGCAAGGGGATATGCTCTTAGCTGCAGCCTGTGGAGAGCACACGTGGGAGCAGGGTCCTTGCAGGAACTGCAGCCCATGGAGAGGAGCCCGGGCAGGAGCAAGTTTTCTGGCAGGACTTGTGACCCCGCGGGGAAGCCATGCTGGAGCAATCTGTGCCTGAGGGACTGCAGCCCACAGAGAGGCTCCACATTGGAGCAGTTTGTGAAGGACTGTCTCCCATGGGTGGGACCCTACGCTGGAGCAGGGGAAGAGTGTGAGGAGAAAGGAGTGGCAGAGAAAGCGTTATGAACTGACCACATCTCCCATTTCCCACCCCTCTGAACCGCTCGGGGGGAGGAGGTAGAGGAGTTGAGAGTGAAGTAGAGCCTGGGAAGAAGGGAATAGTGGGGAGAAGGAGTTTTTAGATTTGTTCTTATTATCATACTCTGTTTAATTGGCAATAAATTAAATTAATTTTTAGAATCATAGAATCATAGAATAATTTGAGTTGGAAAGCACTTAAAGGTCATCTAGCCCCTCCCCCCCCCCCCCCCCCCCCCAC